>NW_026020526.1:0-307012 GCF_900185275.1 Solanum verrucosum
ATGTGAAGATGCTTGCTATACTTAGATTGTATTATGAGTTACTTCCTTGTCATGACTTATTGTATATGAATGTACCTTACCTACCGTGACCTTAAAGGAGTACTTAGTGTGAGTAGTATTATGGGATGTTACTTGCACATTACACAAGTATGACTTAGGGTTATCTTAGGTGATGGTCCTTATGTGATGATATGACTTATGAAATGTTTATGTCTCTTATGTATGAGTATTGTATGATGATGAAAAGGTTGAATGGTAAGTTCACTTTTGGTGACCTTAATGTGGTACTTTATTGTGGATGGTGGTATGGGACTCTATCCATACATTGCACAATGTTTAGCTTGAGGGTTACTTGAGGTGAAGGCTTAATGTGAAGGTAATGGCTTATATGGTGATTATGTTTCTATTGTGAAGAAATGACTTGTATGTTGGTTATGTTTGAATATTATGCCACTTATACTTATGTTCATGAAGTTTAATCAAAATGGCATAAAAGCATGACTTTCAAACAAAATGTCTGTTTTAAGCATGTTTTTCCATGGCTATCATACTTAGTACTTCATTGTGCTAACCTATTCTTCTTAATGTTTTACTACAAGTGTAGGTTCCAGCAAGTGAGTTACTTTCTCTCTAGTTGAAGCTTGGATTTGAGGTTCTCCAAGACTAAGTGGTATGTACTCATAGATCGAGGACAAGTACTTGATGTTTCACTTTCTTTCATTGTAAAAGACTATTGTTAGACTTTTCGATTGTAAAGGGTTGTGTCCCTACTTATGTTTCAGATGTTGTTTTACGATGGCCATGTGAGACAATAGACTTCCGCTCTGTTTCAAAGAGTTTTAAATGAGTATTTTGATTGTATGGTTTTAAATAAAGTTTAATTCCGTACTTTTTCTCTTATCGAATGCAATGAAATGCTATGAGGCTTGTATGAGACCCCTTCGTGGTCAAGTACATCGTGTCGTATCTAGGGGCTAGCCTTGGGTCATGACATGTATGCATTTCTTGACAAATTCACGAGCATCTTTGTAGAGGGATGGCCAGTAGTAGCCACTTTGAATAATTTTAGTGGTTGTATGCACACCGCTATGATGACCACCAACCGGTGAAGCATGAAAAGCATAGAGAATTTCATTGAATTCTTCTTCAGGTGCACATTGCTTAATAATATGGTCTGGACAATCCCTAAATAAATATGGCTAATCCCAAAGGTATTTCTTGACATCGAACAAGAACCTCTTTTGTTGGTAAAAGTTCAGATCTTCCAGCATCAGTCCACACACTACATGGTTAGCAAAATCAGCATACCAATGAATTTGCTTGAAAGTGACTGTGAATACATGTTCATCGGGAAATGAGTCATTGATGTCTACCTCTAACTTTTCATTCTCCTTGACTTCTAACTTGGATAGATGGTCATCCACCTAATATTCACAACCTCTTCTATCTTTGACTTCAAAGTCAAATTCTTGCAACAATAGCACCCACCTTATCAATATTGGCTTGGCGTCTTTCTTTGCCATTTAATAACGCAGAGCTTCGTGATCAGAGTGAACAACCACTTTGGTGCCTAGCAAGTATGCCCAAAATTTTCAAATGCATATGCCACCGCAAGTAATTCTTGCTCAGTAACCATGTAGTTACTCTGAGCACCATTCAGGGTTTTTCTTGCATAGTAAATGGGATGGAATAGCTTGTTGCGTTTTTGGCCCAACACAACACCTAATGTCGTACCAGTTGCATCACACATTACTTCGAACGGTTCCAACCAATCAGGACTAATGATAACCGGGGTAGAGATTAATTTCTCTTAAAGGCTACCATACATGCATCATCAAAATTGAATTTCACCTCCTTTTCCAAAAGTTTGCACAAAGGGTGTGCAAATTTTGAAAAGTCTTGGATGAACCTCTGGTAAAAACCAGCATGCCCCAAGAAACTACGAATACCATTTACTGAAATTGGTGGTGGGAGCTTCTAAATTACTTCGATCATTGCCTTATCAACTTTCAGCCCTTTTTGTGACACTTTGTGGCCAAGAACTATACCTTCCCTAACCATGAAGTGACATTTCTTCTATCTAGAACCAAATTTGTTTCCACACATCTTTGAAGGACCTGCCCCAGGTGTGCTAAGCATGCTTCAAAAGTATCGCCCACAATTGAGAAGTCATCCATAAAGACTTCCATTGAATCTTCTACCATATCAGTGAAAATAGACAACATGCAATGTTGAAATGTTGTTGGCGCATTACACAACCCGAATGGGATTCTTTTGAAGGCAAAAGATCCATATGGACACGTGAAAGTGGTTTTCTCGTGGTCATCTGGAGCAATAGAGATTTGATTATATATGGAATACCCATCCAAAAAGCAATACCATCCTCTCTTTGAAAGACGATCGAACATTTGATCCATAAAAGGCATGGGAAAGTGATCTTTTTGGTCCAAGAATTTAACTTCCGGTAGTCCATGCATACTCTCTATCTGGTTACTGGTCTCATAGAAACAAGCTCCCCCTTTTCATTTGGGACTACTATGATGCCTCCATTTCTTGGTAGACATTGTACCGGACTCACCCACTTGCTATCCGCAATAGGGTAAATCACAACTACATTCAACCACTTTATTATTTCCTTTTTCAGCACCTCTTGCATCAGTGGGTTCAATCTCCTTTGGTGTTCGACACTCAGTTTACACTCACTATCAAATTGAATTTTGTGATTGCAAATGTTGGATGAAATGGCCACAATATCAGCGATAGTTCACTCAATAGCTTTGATGTATCTTCTTAACACTTCAACAAGCAACTTTACTTGCCATTCAAGCAAGTCAACTACAATGATTACGGGTAAGGTGTTATCTGCCCCGAATAATGGATATCGAAGATAAGCGGGAAGCACTTTCAATTCAAGATTCGGTGGTTCCTCCGTTGATGGCTTGGCGGGAGGATTTTCTCGATTCTTTAGGTCAATATCCTGCTTTAAAGGGTTCCTTGAACATTCCTCTAATCCCGAAAGGGAATCTACCACCTCATCATTGTAACGACCCTAAAAATGAACTAGTGAAACTAGAGCCTCACATGTGAGTTTGGAGTTGAGAACTTGATGAAATGATGAGAAATGACCGTGACGTCCAGAAACTAGTCATTTGAACTAGTGAGTTGTAAGGGTCAACTTTAAATGGTCATATATTTTAGCTCAAAATGAATTAGGTGGACCTTTACCTATCCAATTAAAGGTCTTTGAGTCCTCTTTCCAACGCCACCGAGTTTTCCCAATTCCGACCTTGGAGTAAAAAGTTATGCCCGAAATATTGAAGCACTGTCAGGCTAAAAAAAAAGGGCGAACTAAGACGGGAAGGGGTAGAATTTTTAAGTTAAGACTTTATGGGTCCTTAGTCCTTTTCCAAAATTGACCCTATGTTATTTTATTCTTTTCCTAACAACTATAAGACCTTTTTATGACTTAATTCCTTTCATTTAAGTCACTCCTCTTAGAATTTCCAAAATCATTCCCTCTCTCAAATATTTCTCTCTAACTCAAGGAAGAAGAGGAGTTGGAGCTAGGGTTGAAGATTTCGAGTGCTTCTTCTCCAATTTTCGTGGGTTTTCAACTTAGAGGTATGGGGATCCTTATCCTTGATTATTCTTTCTTTCAAGGAACCCAATCAAAAGGTTTTCAAGGTTTTTCAAATACACACAAAAACCTATTTCGATTCTAGCATAGGTCCTTGCATAAAAAGGTTTTAAATGATGATTTATATGGTTATTAATGATTATTAATGGTTTTTTGAAAGAAATTGCCATGAACCCATGTCTTCTCAAATTCTCTAAATTTGACCTAAAGTGGGTGTATTGATTTTGTGAAATTGATGGACGATTATTGTGTAGATGGTTGTGGACTGTTCATATATGTATTTATCTATGTGGAATTGTTAAGAATTTTTAGTGAATTGAAGGATGTGGGATGTTAGCCTTGAATGGATCAAAATTGTGAATTGGTCTTCATGTTGATTATTGGCTTATGCTTAGCTTAGCTTGTATAGTTGAATGTTGTTATTATCATTGTTATTGTATTGTTAATTGTTGGAATATGAGGATGATGAAGATAGCCATGGAAAGAGGGTAAGTTGATCAAACTTGATAAATATTGTATAATTGGCATGGAATTGAGTATTGTGGCTTATGGCCTTTGAAAAGGGTGGTAAGATGGCTTGATCTCTTAGTATTAATATAATTGTTATTGGTTGGTTTGATCCACCTTTGGTGGAGGTGGTTATTTGTATTATTATTGTGAATTGAGGCCATGAAGGGCATTATGTGAATGTTATTATATTGTTGTATTATTATACACATATGAGGCTATATGTAAAGTCCTATATGAAGCTATATGTAAAGTTTTATATGAAGCTATATGTGAAGGTATGATGTGAATGAGTTTTATGTGAAGCTATATGTGAAGGTATGATGTGAATGAGTTTTATGTGAAGCTATATGTGAAGGTATGATGTGAATGAGTTTTATATGAAGCTATATGTGAAGGTATGATGTGAATGAGTTTTATAGGAAGCTATATGTGAAGGTATGATGTGAATGAGTTTATGTGATCTTGTGATGATCCTATGTAAAGTGGATAGCATTGTGAGTTAAAGTATGACTTCTCATGATGTATATATGAAATGATGTTGGATTATGAAGTATCCTTAGATGATAATGATGTGACTTGGTTGATAGACTAAAGTGTCTCTCCTTGTTACTTAAAGTCTTGAATGCATGAATGTGTGAAGTGGGCTAGAACTAAGAAATGGTGCCCTTTCTATAAATGCTAAAAGAGGAATTCTAGGCCAAGACTTGAATTGGCAAAACTAAGAAATGGTGCCCTTTCATAAGTCTAGCTTTCCTAAGTAAATGTAAAACCATGAAATCGGTAGACCTAATGGTGGTAGCCCTTCTCATGTGTGAAATGATGAACCTTGGACCGGTAGGCTTAAGGCACCCTTAATGAAAAAATCGGTAGGCCTAAGGCACCCTTCCAGGGGGATTTAATGAGCTATCCTTAATGAACCTTGATCGGTAGATCCTTGTGGTGCCCTTCTTGGTAGATATGCTATGGGTCGGTAGACCTAATGATGGTGCCCTCTCTAGCACATACATGTGAATGAAATTACTTTATGGGAACTAAGGCTAAGCACCGAGTGGATATGGTTAAGATGGTAGCTCTCCCGAGTATGAGGCAAGAGTACAATGAACATCTTTGGATATCCCCTAAACCATGTGCCTACATGGGATGTGTCCTAGTTCTACCCTTGGCAAGTAGAACACCTTCCACGGTGTAGGGTTTTATGACACCGGATTCCATGTCTAGCTCGCATGGTCTATGTCGGTTAATGGCTATTCCCATCATGTGGGATGTGCACTCTAGTTATTGGATAGGTTCTACAACGTGTAGGTAGTAGTATGGGATGCTATCTACACATGGCACGAGTAGGCTTTGAAGATACTAAAGTGAGTTCCCTAAGTCTAACGACTATTATGTGAAAGTCCCCTTATGTGCTTGAATGTCTCCAAAATGGTTTCTTAAAGAATGTTGGTCTATTGATGTTATGTTGTAAATGAAATGTCCTTATCTAAGGTAATCTTGGGGAACACTTAAGTGTGCTTGAAGAGGTTGTATGGGCGGTCACTTCTTGTCTCACTCAAGTGTGTCTTAAGGTTATATTAGGTAGAGGTCCTATGGTAATGAAATGACATGTGTTCTCTTAAAGTTAAGCATGGATTGTATATGGACATATGTTGAGTATATGTATGCTTGGCTATGGTCTTATATGTTAATGTTGACTTGTATTATGTCTCTTATACTTGTAAAGGAAAGGTTTTATCAAATGATATGAAAGCATTTACTTCCTTGAAAATGTCCTTTTTGGCATGTTTTTGCATGGTCTCCATACTTAGTACTTAATTGTGCTAACCCCTTTCTTTCCCTTTTTGGACTAAAGTGTAGGGATTTGGAGATGATGACATGTCATGGCTATTTGATAGGTTTTTAAGTGTTGAAGATGAAGACTTGGTGAGTCCTCATATATTCGAGGACAATACCCCATATGTCCTTTCTTTTTATGTCTTCCTAGTATTTGCTTAAGTTTTGTATGGGCTAAATCCCAATGTTGTACTCTAAAGTATTAGATGGTTTTGAGATATCATGTATAAAGTCTAGAAAGTCTTCCGCTTGCTATTGTTTTTTTTTTTATGAAATGTCTTCTTTGTAAAGAAAGTTTTTAATTCATTATGGTTTTTAGTTTTATGCGATGAATGAATGCTAAGAGGCTTGTATTAGACCTCTGAGAGGTCGAGTACGCTGGTTACGACTAGGGGGTGCTCTCGGGTCGTGACAATCGTAACCTTGGACTTCAGTCTCATCATAGTTTGCAAGCACAGCCTCCAGCGGCTCACTCATAAACATTAAATTGCTCTCACTAGCCACTGCTTCATCAATTACATCAATTGTTGATACTACATGAATATCGCCTGGGTGCTTCATTGACTCACACATTAAAGGTGAATCCATTTTCTTTCACCCGTAACTTCAATTTCTCGCTTTCAACATCCACTAGGGCTCTCCCGGTTGCTAAGAATGGTTTTCCCAAAATAATGGAAATTTCAGCATCAATCTCGCAATCAAGGATGACAAAATCATCACGAAAGATGAATCAGTCAACCTTCACCAAGATATCATAAAGTATCCCCATGGGGTGCTTGATTGACTTTTCTGCCATCAGAATCCTCATTGTTGTGGATTTCGGTTCACCCAGCCAAAGTTTTTTATAGATTGCATATGGAATTACATTTATACTTGCCCCCAAATCACATATAGCTTTGGCAAATTGGAGCATACCGATAGTGCATGGGATGGTGAATGCTCCCGGATCTTCTTTATTTATAATCATCTCCTTAGTCATATTTTCACTACAATTATGAGAGACTTCAATTGTCTCGAAGTCCAAGCTTATTTTCTTTGTGACTAACTCCTTCATTAACTTGGCATAACCCAGCATCTCCAACAATGCTTCCACTAATGGTAGATTTATAGAGAGTGTCTTGAACACTAATAAGAACTTCTTGAACTTCTCATCCTCATTTTTCCTCTTTAAACATTGGGGAAATGGAGAGGTTATTTTTGGAAGAGGTTTCACCAATTTTAGGAATGAGTTGCTATTTCCTTCATCTTTTTGTAAATCCTTGGCAAGGCTTTGTTGGATGGGAATCGCTTCTTGATCAATATCTCTTTCTTCTTCATGAGCTTGTGGTTCATCATTACCCTTCATATCACCTACCACTATCTTTCAACTTCGAGAAACCAAAACCAGATTTTTTGTCACCATCTTCCTTCAAAGTTGTTATGTATATGGCTTCGCCCTTCCCCATTACTTTGGGTTCCAATTGTGCTGAAAGTTGACTCAATTCACCTTCAAGTTGTTTGATTGCATCAGCATGAGAGTTCACTATATTGTTTAATGACAAGAAATCGGCTTTCATCCCTTTTAGCATGTCATCCGACCCCTCAACCTTGTCAAAGATGTGAGACAACAAATCATCCACTCATAGACTACTTGAACTACCCTTTTGATTTTGGGCTATCACTTGATTGTGTATGGTCCTCTTCATGTTCATCTTCTCTTCTCCAATGGTCACTTTGTTCTGCCCACTCTTGATAGTATCGTCTCCGCTCTTCTTCTTTGTGAGAGTTCCAACCTTGATTCCCACCCTTCTTCAAGTAGCTTGGGTGGAAACCCTCCTCAAGCTTGTGAGTGTTCCAACATTGATTCTCCCCCGGCTTTAAGTAGCACGAGTGAGAACCTTCCTTAACTCTAAACACTTCATTTTTTCTTTATGTTTGCCCACATTTTCTAGCACTTGTTTTTGTAGCAACTTCATTTGGGATAACATCTTGTTGATGTTCTCATCCCTTTCTTTTTCCTTATCAAGTTGTTCTTGCGTCATCCTAAAACAAAAAGGTGAAACTTGGTCTTCTTGAGTGTACCATGCTTGATTTATTTTCTTCATGTCATCAAGAAGCGACGAAGCCACCTGAAACGATTGCAACATTATTCCTCCTCGAACCAATTGATCAGCTACTCCTTTATTTACCAAGTCAAAACTTCTATAGAAGTATTGTAGCAGCATGTTATTTGGAAGTCTGTGAGTCGGGCATTGAAGTAATAGCTTCTTCAACCTCTGCCACATTTCGTTGATTGGTTCACCTTCCAATCGCTTGAAACCTTGAATGTTATCTCTAAGTATCATCATCCTTAACAGGGGAAAGAATCTCACATTGAACACCATGGTAAGATCCTCCCAAGAGGTGATGGAATTCTTCGGTAACTCAGCCAATCATTTGCTAGCTTCACCCGTCAAAGATAACGGAATAACCTGAGACGGACTGACTCTTCTGACACGTTCTTGAATGAGAATGGACCACACACATACATGAAATTCCGCATATGTTCATGTGGGTCTTCGTGAGACAATCCTCCATAAAGTCCTTTCACTTGGAGAAGATGGAGAGTTATGCTAGTAACATGGAATATAGCATTCCCTTCGGTAGATGGTAGATAGATTGCACCAATTCCACCCAATTGGATTGGGTCATTTACACTATTAAGATTGTCAATATCACCTTGGTGGCCAACTTTGCTACTATTACTTCCTGCCTCACTCATTTTTTTCTTATGTTCAACACAACCAACATAAACACAAAACAAATTAAATCTATTCAACTACCACCAACAAAATCACAAATTGAACTTTGATAGGAAAATTCTAAACAACACCACACCACGGCAACGACGCCAGTTTATTAACGTATCAACTACACCTCATCAGATACTAGGTGTAGACGATCGTTAAGTAGAATAAACCCAACGAAAGAGTTGGAGTCGATCCCACAGAGAGTAGTTTGATTTCAAATTCAATTATGAAGTTATAATAGTGATTTCAATAGCTGAAGGAATGGAATTTATCGGAAACTCTTAATAAAACTAGAAAAGTGACATCAATGTCAAGGTAAAGGGATTTGAGATTATAAATCAACCACAACAATTAACTAATAATAATCAAATAAGCGAAAGGTACTTGGGGGATTGACCAATTAATTGCTAAATCTAACTCAATGGGTGTTAATTGATCACCAAAAGTACTAACTCTTTGTGGGCAAGACGAACTTTAGATGAGATAATTTTCTCTCGAATAACTACCTGATTTCAATTGAGTTCTCTCAAACCTCAATGTGTTAAATATGAAAACCAGCCCATAACCTCACTACATCTACTCTCTCGAGCTAGATACATAGAATGGGTCTTGGGATTCACTCTCTCGAGCTGAACCCACCATAACTAAATGACTATGAGTGCCAACTTATCACCTTGGTTTTACACTTCTTTCTCAAACAAGCATAAAACACTTAATCAAGCTGAAATAAACATTCAACAAAGCAATTTATCCATAGCAATAAATTAGACCCACTTCAAATTAGCACTACAATTGATAATAACTAACACCCATTTAGCCAAATTTAACAATTAATCACATTGTCAAACCCCCAAAAATGGGGTTTTAGCTATTCATCATAAAAGAAGAAAATTCAATACCTACTACATGCTCCATAGTTGGGAGTTGATTTCTCCAGTCTGAAAATGAACAAAACTTCCTTCTATTACAACACCAACTTCAAATCTCTCACGAAAAATTCTCAAACAATAAGAATAGTGTTTTTATTCTCTCTATTTCATTTCAAGAATGACTGGATGCCTTCTCTCTCTTCCAAAAATCAATTTATACTGGTCTGAGATTTAACTTTTTGGGGTTTGTCGGCGATTCGCTAATCGCCCTTTCCCATCGCCTTCTTGCTTCATGTTTTCATCCAACGTGCACTGTAACCTTAGGCGGTCTATATTAGGATCACCAATCACTTCCGCAATGCACCTTTTCTTCCTTTATATCACCAATTCGCTTGTATGTTTACTGCTCGTTCAGTGCTTTCAGCGGTACAATCTCTCTTCACCGATCAATTCAACGACTTGCTGATATTCAACGTAGTTCACCCAAATTTCTCTCATTTAAGACGTGGTGTACTGTAAAATTAGGCGGGCTAGGAGCCACTTAGTGAATCGTCGAGTGGTTTTGGCGATCATCAGAATCGCTTTTCTCCATCTCTTCATACTACTGGTCCTTTATGCTCGTTGTTGTCATTGCTTTGCTCCTTAGCTTGTAATGCTGAAAATCAAGGTCTTAACATCAGTTTATAGCATAGATTAGGCATTTGAGGACAGTGAAACTATCAAACTAAGCTCCAAATAAGTCCAAGTTTCGGACTCATCACTTGTGCAGGATGGAAATAAAATAGGCGATTTGGAAGCCTAATTAGGCGATTCACCGAAGTTACTATGCAAAGCACCAACGAGTTCACCCTTTGGGATGCTCAACTTTGTGAACGTACTATTCCATTCGATGATGTACATCCCAATTTCAACGATTTGCCAATGATGTATAGTGAACCTGACTCGGTTTTCTTAATGAGCTGCACAATTTAGAGGGTCTACTGTCAAATTTGGCGATAAACGTGGAAATTCAAGAATTCACATATTTACCTTACATGATCAGTCTTCAACCTGCCAAGATGGAAATGATTTCTCATGCGCTACAGGCACTTTCAGTGAGCTCTCCATGTTCGGCTATCCGTCGACCTTGTCAGCAATCTCATGCCATATGTCTCCTTTTTCAGCAAATGCAACAGCCCTAAAGGCATCAGGGAGTCTCTTAATCTAAGCTTATTTAATTCTTTCATTTGCATTGAGGACACTACACTTTTATTTTGGTGGGGTGAGGGATCTTGTGCCGATATTCCCATTTGATTGTATTTTTTTATGTTTGGTTTTATCATAGTAGTTTAATTACTTTGGCTCATTTTGTCTCCATATATTTCCAATTTCCCCATGAGTTTAGAAATCGTTGAAATGTTTGAGTTTTCATTGATAATAATTTGAGGATCGATTGTGATCAATAACAATGTCTTGAATAGTACTCAGGATGAGCATTGTGTTATTGTTATGTTGTAACAAGAAATCGATGTGGTTGCACTTTTTAATGGTCTTTTTGAATCTTGTGTTGACTAGCTGCATTTTAATATGGACCTTCTAATGAACATCGCACGTACGTTTTTCATCTTACCAGGATGTGCTAAATAATTGTGTTTGAAGTGTCGTATGTGGTAAGGTTTTACTTGGAAACATGCTCGTGGAATCCTTGAATTTGACTTTTTAGTCTAATTGCCTAAATTTGGTGAATGTAAGGAATAATCTTGGGCATAAATTTTGAGGTGGAACTCACATATCTTATCCTTTGTGTGACAACCTTGTGAGCGTGGGCAACTATTTTTGCACTATTTGAGCGTAAACCATTTGTTGACAATCGTATTAAAACCTCTTGAGCCAAATTGCCCCTAACTTCTCACCCAAAATCCTTTTTGAAGGATTGGTTTGTTTGAATAGCAAACTTAGCCTAAGTTGTGGCGTAGAAAGGAAGAAGAAAGGAAAGTCAAGTAAAAGAAAAAGAAAGATGAAAGGAGAATCAACTTTGAAGTGTGTTACAAAAAGAACAAACCCCTCAATATAAAAATGATTTTTTTTAAAAAGTGAAATTATGATGACCAACCTTTTGAAAATTGACTTGGTGATCACCAAGCTTCCTTTTCTTCACTCTTTCAGATTACTTCGTTCCTTTTTGCATATTAGTGTCCTTGCATTGTTCCTCAATCCATACACCTAGAAATCAAGGGTTTTACATTAGTTATTGGCACAAAACAAACATTTGAGGACACTAAACCTATACAAATAAAGTTCTAAATGAGTGCAAATCTCGGACTCATCAACACCCCCAACTTAACTTTTGCTTGTCCCCAAGTAAAACTCAAGTTCAGCAGTTCAAAAAGGATGTCTCAAACAGTGCTACACAAGACTCAATCATAAATACACATAATAAGACTCATCTTAATTATGCAAGGATCAATTGTGCACTCAAAGATTCAAGTTGTGACTCACCATTATCAAAGATTCTCAAGTTCACAATACTTGCTTCAAATGCAAGTTCAAGTTCAACAAAGGTACTCAAATACCCTCACACAAAGATGATTCCATATTCAGACATAATTGTTCAACAATTTATAGCTCTGGAATCACAAACAACTCTCACACTCACAAAGATGAACACATGCATGACTCCACCCATAGGTTTGCCTTTATTTCCCAATCAACACTTGTCCCAGCTCACTCAAGATCAAAAAGGTCTGTTCAAGGCTTGTAACGGGGCTGAGTATAAAGGTATGGTCATTTAGGCTCAATGGCTATTATCCTTATGAAATATGGTATGAACAACACTTCCTTTCCTTTTCTTCATCATTCTCATTCATGCTCAAAAGTCACCCCATTATTCACTTTCCATGGAATACCGGACACCCTATTTGTTTTGCAACTTTCACAACTTTATTCCACAACTTTTTCATTTTTTTTCATTTTTTTCTTTTCTTTTTCTTTTTTTTTATGGAGGGCTTCCATCTTTCTCAAAACCATGGGTCAAGGGGGACTTATTTGCACTTCTTGATTTACCTTATCTTTTCACCACACCCCCAATTTAGGATTTTGGCCTATGTTGGCAATTCAAACAAACCACACTTCATGAGGATTATGGTTGAAGGATAAAGAGATGTCTCATTTGCATCAAGTTTCTTCCAAGAAAAGGTTAAGCTCAAAGGGTGTTCAAGCAAAGTTCACACACTTACGAGGTACGTCACAAAAGAGGTATAATGTCAAATTGTTTCACTCTTTAAAATTGTTGCCTAAGATCATTTCAAGAGCTTGAATCACTTAGTCAACCGGACCAACGGGGCAATTTCTAGGTGTCATCACACATGGTTCGTGGTAAGCTCATCACACAAGGCACTGGCGCCAATATCAAACAAGATTCCACATTTTCCCTAGTATGCAATGGTCATTACAAGAGACTCAATTCGATAATCGGCTAGCCACAACGAGATGCAAAAAGTTCACATATTGTCTATGCAACTTCATTTGGCGTCATAGTAGCTGCACACTCATGTTTATTCGATTGAGAGCACTATTCAAGTCATCGGTATTGATCATAACCGATAATCAATTTTGCACAAGAACCGGCACAATTAAACACAATCATGAGGTGGCAAAAAATATTTTTTAGAAGGGTCCAAAACCTATTTTCAATTAAAACAAAGAGCCACAAGCTCACACATCGACAAAACAGTGCCAAAATACAATATACAGCACAAAACCCAATATATACAAACGTCATAATCACAAAAGGTAGGTATTTAAATACCTCACCCACCCCCCCCCCCACCACAAACAAAATCATTTTTTCCTCAAAAGCAATAAAGTACTAAAAATCAATAAAAGAGGACAAAGAGGGAGGTAAAGAGAAGTCTTGTCTACACAGTCACTCTATCTGTCGGGGCATCAATGCCCAGTACATCACTCTGATCTTGGGCATTAGTGCCCGGAGTCACATCAATAGTACCAACTCCATTGGAGTCAGCCAAGGGTGTGTTTGCCAAAGAGGTCTGCACAATTGCATCTACCATGGCATGTTCAATCTCTGTGAGACCCTCATAAGAAGCCTCATCATCAGCAACAAGCATCTCCTTGTCGGTCTAATCCTCAGACTCGGCAACAGCTACCTCCTCAGTTCAAACCTCATCTCCGGTGGTGGCCAGAGGCACATCTGGATCAACTGGCACATCAGGGATCTCCACTTTCTCAAAATCATAGACATGTCAGTGGACTTCAGTTGGTCCACATCTCTCCTCAGCTCAGCAATAGCAGCCTTTAGAGCTGTCACCTCGTTAGTGTCCTCTAGACTTTGCTCACATGCTGCAATTTGTGATGCAAGGGCATCAATAGTCACACTTAGGGGTGTCACAACATCAACAAGGGCCCCCTCAATCATGCCAGGAATTGTAGCCTCAAGCATGGAGGTGTGTCTATCAGCAAAATGGGCTAGCTTCCCCATCGGTAGTAATACAGCCTGGGTGAGTGGAGGTCCAGCATTAGCAGGAACAGTACCAGGTCTAGGAGGCAAAGAAGCAGTGAAGGAACTGAGAGAAACATAAGGGGCAGCACTAGATGTACTTGAGGGCCCAAGGGCCAGAGTAGGCAATAATGCCTCTGCAGGTAGTGTCTGAATATCAATAACTGGGGATGTATCCACCGGGGCTGCCTTCTTCTTCTCGGCCTCATCTTTTAAGTACTCCGCCTTAAACTTTCGAATGTCGGTAGAAGATGTGGGAATCACTTTCACATCCTTCTTCTCATCTCTAGGCACCTGAGCTTGTCTGCACAACTCGATAATCAACACCGGGAAAGGTAGAGATGTTTGGCGCTGCTTGACCCTCATAAGCATATCCTATCCAATGATCATCCCCAAGTTCAGCCGCATCCCATCAATGATGCAACCAAGACAGGCTACTTTGGCGTGGCAGAGAATCGACTCGTTTTGGGATGGAATGACAGTACTGCTGATGAAGCCAAACCAGAATCTTGCCGCTATATTGAGATCCTTCTTCTCAATGGGTGCTCCAACCTCGAGCCACTTAGGAGTATCGTCTGATATCAGAGGAGCCAACCACTTCTTCATGTTTTCTAACATCTTTTTCCTGATCTTATATTGGCAGTAATCCTCAATTCGTGTTGAAACCCCCAGGATTGCATTGATAGCATCACTATCACATTTCACTTTTTTACCCCTGACGACCACATAGTCAACCGACTTGAATTTTGTTGTCGACTTCTTACCCTGTGGCACTAGGGCTCCGTAAGGAGTGTAGAACTCTCAGACCCAATTTGGAACATAAGAGCCTCAGGGTCGGGTAAACAGTTGGAACATATGGGAGCTCAAGAAGCTCATGATCTCCAGATACCTGTCTATAACGCCATCAGTAGACAACCTCTTCTCATCTATAATGGTCCTCAGCCCTTTAGTCTTCAGTCTAGTCATAAACTGAAGAGGAGGACCCTGTATCGGTGGTGCTAGGACCACATTCTGTGCTGGAGCAGAAGGAGTAGTGGTGGCCTGGGGAGTCCTGATCCTAGACGAATCATTCATCCTCTTGGATTGCAGCTTCGCCCTCTAGGCTGCTAGTAGCTCATCATCCTCAAGCTCAGAATTGGTAGCCCGAGGATCTTAGTGCTCACTCTCAAATGTGGTGAGGTGAGTGGCATATATCCTATCACTACCGGAGCTGTCCTCCGATGACGCAGGAAGGTGCTTTGCCTTTCCATTTACCCTTCCCACTTGTGGTGGGATGTTTGGTAGCCTTAGCCTTGGATGCAGCTGCATCCTCCCTGATTTTGATTCCTTTGGCCCTCTTGCGGGGCGGTATGTCTCTACCAGCCACTTTTGGTCTAGCCATATCTGGAAACACATTATAGAAAGTAAGGAACAGTTCAAACAAAGTTGTAGAAAAATAGTTGCAGACAAACTCGCCGAATCACTTTGGGGAGCCAGATCGGGATCGCCGAAAGGATTAGCTCAAAAATTCTCAGAAAAATTGGTATATCAGTGATGGGAAAGGCCTTTCGACGAATCGCCGACAGCATTCAGCGATTAAAGGCAAGCCTGCCGAAAGTAACAGTGTATTTTAGGGGTTAGGGGCGCAGAAAGGAAGATCAAAGAAGACTTTCGGTGAGTCGCCGGAAGTTACAGAACCCAAACTCAAGATTCGCCTAAAATTAAAGGCAATACAGGGGGATTTGGCAAACCGTCGAGTGGTTCGACAAGCTCGACCCAGCTCACCAAACTGCCCAACGTGCTTACTTTCAACCCCATCATCCAAATTCAACCCCGCAGCCACCAAAAATAAAATAAAATCATACACTAACTCAATTAGACTTAGACCCATAAAACCCATGCCCCCGAGATACTCAGACTTCTCCCGGTTTGGCCAAATTTGGCCATTTGACAAGTTTAGCCCTTAAGAATGACGTCAACTGCTCCATCATTGGGCAACGTACGTCATTTAGCACAAATGAAGGTTACTCAGACTTAACCCGACTAGACCTATTAACAATTTACCACAACCCAACAATTTAGACCAATTTCTAATCACGAAATTCGGGAAATCAATGGCATTTGCATTTTAGGCAAGTTATTCAAATTAATCAAGGCACACATGCACACAAGCACAAAAACAATAAAATCAGAGAGGCCCAGCACACTTCAATAAGATTAACACAATTGCAAATGAGTAAAAATCACTAATTGCGAGTTCGAGGTTCGGAAAACTAACCTTTGATGCCGATTAAATAGATTGAAAAGTTAGGAGGTAAAGAATCCCAACTCCGAACACACAATCCATGACTAAAAAGTGGTAAAAACACAAAAATAGTGGAAACTATAGAGCGGGTGTGATTTTGGGAAGTTAAAAAGTGAGGGAATGTGAAAGAGTTCGAAAGTTTAAACCTTTGACGTTTAAAACCGTCCAGTTCTCGCCCTTTCGGTGACATTAGTCTTGCTCGCTGACCCACTCGGTGACACGCCGAGTGGGCAGTTACCACATCGAGTTTTATAGGACCTCCAGTTAATGTGGGGGTCCAAACGGCGGACAAAGTTATGGTCGTCGACCCGTTCGGCGATACGCCGATTTGCTCCTGGTCTCGCCGAGTTTTACAAACTCCAACCTTAGAATTTCTTGAGTCCAACGGCAGTCTAAGTCGGGCTCGCCAATCTCTTCAGTGAGTCGCCGACCTCATTGGCGAGTCACCGACTTGGTCTTTCGCTCGCCAACCTGAACTTTTTAAACACATTCTACTCTTTAACTTGCACAATCAACACACGATTATTTCAAAAGTAAAAAAAAAACAGTAAAACTTGGGTTGCCTCCCAAGAAGCGCCTTAGTTAACGTCGTGGAACGACGCAATTCCCCACTCATTTTTTATTCTTGGGGTAGAGACGATACAATAGATAACCCATTTGGGTCTCCAGCAGCTGCATAGTTATGGAATGGGAAGCAGTCATCTCATTTAGCGGTGAGACATTGTCTTTCATCTCATTCAATACTTTGTCGTGTTCTTTGACTTTGTGGAGAATGAGTGAGAGTATCTCCTCTATTTGTCCAGTCTCGTATTCCTTGAGCTTTATACGCTCGTGAGATGGAATGTACCGATATTTCTTTTTGGCCACGAGATCCAGCTGAGTCAACAGTGTGGCCAAAATATGGTCCTTGTCAGTCTCTTTATTGGTCTTGTCCATATGATCAAGGAGTTAGGCTACTATTACATAGGGTAGTCGTGTGAGACCACCTGGAGAAATTTGGTCAGCCTCATTTGTTCTTCGAATTAAGACCTCTATAGAAGTAGTCTTGCATCATTTTATCTGAGATTCCATGAGCTGGGAAATGCAACAATAGTGACTTAAATCTTAGTCACAACTCATGGATTGACTCACCCTTCAATTGCCTGAAACTTAGGATGTTATCCCTAAGAATCATCATTCTCAAATGAGTATGGACCATTGGGTCACCGTTGCTACAAGACATGCTCCTTTCTTCTGTTCTACACAAGAAACATGAAAACCAAAACTAAAAGTAAGTAGATTCAACTATGACTAAAAAGAACAAAATTCAACTTAACTAAAGAATCTTAACCAACACCACTCCCCGGCAGCGGCGCCATTTTGATTGAATAACGCTATCAAAGACACTTCATCCAATTCTAAGCGTCAACGATCGTTAGTCAGTATATAACCCAACTAAATGAGTTGGGGTTGAATCCCACAGGGAGTGGTACGTGTTTAAGATTCAATAGTAAAGTGTGAACATGTCCAAATCAGCCATAGAAATAGACATTTATGAATAAAAACATAATTCAAATCAAGAGGTGACACGAATGTCAAATAAGGGGGTTTTGGTCTTAATTATCAACTACAGCATCAGGAAAACAATATGTAAATGACAATAATGAGATGGGTTCTTGGGATGCGATTCGAGTATAGGTTAATGTAGACAAATGGGTAATTGCATTTGTTAGAAAATAGCTGTAAATTAGTGAATAAGCTAGACTATAGAGTAGGTAAACTATCTCTCAAATAATTTTCCCCAAATAAAGTCAATTTCTCTCGAACATCAACAAGCATGCAAAATAAGAAAAGCCTACACTTTAGTCCATTTACTCTCTCAAGTTGAATGTGTGGAAAAAGGCTTAGGATACACTCTCTTGAGCTGAACCATGACAACCCAATACCCACTGACCATCAATCAATAATCTTAGTTTTAAAACCTCTCTCTCGAACAAGCAAAAAACACAAAGGTAGAACTGCATTTGCAACTACAATTCTTAAATTGAACCATAATTAATAATTGAAATCACTTCTAAATAGCATTTAAACTAAAAATTAGCAATACCCATAAACTAAATCAACCCATAATCACACAATCACACCCCAAGAATTGGGGTTTTAGCTAGACATCATAATAAGATAAAAATCATTACCAAATTGATTTTCCATCAACTAGGTAAGATTGATTTTGTCCTTACAAAAATCAAAATTGAAGAATCTCAAAGACCCACTTCCAATTTCTCAAAAGTGAAAAACTTCAATTCTTCAAAGCTAAGGAAAACTTGTCTCAATACTCAGAATTCTTACAATTCTTGACTAAAAATTCAATGTAATGAAAAATATGATACTAAACTAAATGTTCAAAAATGTATTTATAGTCGCCAAAAATGTGGTGCGAAGAGCCATTCGGCGCAGTAAGTCAGGCTTGCTGATCCTCTCGGCGATGCGCCCTTTAGCCAATTTCATCGCCTTTCTGTCTTGGCCTCCAACATCCTCAAGGTATGTAACTTTGGGTGATCCAACACTGCATCGCAGAACTACTTGGTGATCCACTGGCTGCTCATTTCTATCGCCAACTTGATTTTCTCCTTCATAGCTTGGCACACTGGAACTTTAGGCGGTCAAGAAGCCCTTCGGCGACTCCACAAGTAGACTTGGCAATCACCAGGCTTCCTTTTCTTCACTCTTTCAGCTTACTTCATTCTTTTTTTCACATTAGTGTCCTTGCATTGTTCCACAATCCATATACCTGTAAATCAAGGGTTTTACATCAGTTATTGGAACAAAACAAGCATTTGAGGGCACTAAACCTATACAAATAAATCCCTAAATGAGTCCAAATCTTGGACTCATCAGGCCTAGTACTCACTTATCAACCCATTAGTGGAGAGTCTTCTCTACTCTAAAATTGTGCATTCTCCAGCAGCCTTGAGCCTTCTAAGGACTCTTGGGGTGATAATCGGGAGAATAGAAGAGGTGGGTGCCTGACCCTGAAAAAGTTGCACCAACTTTGATAAGATATCAATCATTTTTCTAACAACCACTTTACTTGGTTACTCACTCTCACGCATCGAGGAGCGTGAAGTGGTTTTTTTGCTGAGATAGCTCATTAATGACTATCCTTTTTTTGCCTTTTTAGAGAAGGAGGAGGAGAGAACTCTCTATTAGATTCTATATCAGAAGTCACAACTCGTTTCCCTTTTGTTTTAGCCATTTCCTTCAAGGTACAAGAATTCAAGCACAAATTCGGTGAAGGTTAGTTGAAATCAAACCAAAAAGAAACACATTTCAAAATTTGTTCTAAGGCTCGCCTATTGGGAAAGCGATCCGCCTAATAGGTTAGGCAAGCTTGTTGAAGTTGATAGTGAAAAATTTATAGAACTCAGTCAAGATAGGAAGAGTCATCTCCAACTCAGATTTTGCCGAATTGGTTTTGGTTGGCTATGACAAGTCCCGTAAAAATGATAGTGAAAATTTAAAAAGAATAGGCACAAAGGGTGATGTCCACTACCACTTGGCTATACGCTGAGTGGGTTTCGACGGATTAAGACAAGCCCACTGAATGGGACAGGACCCAGGTCACATATTCAAGCAAGAAAGGTTATCTAGGACTTATTCAGTGATTCACCTAACTGCCATGGAAAGCTAAGACAAGCCCATGGAATTGGTAGTGTTCAACCCAGTGCCTTTTTTCACAAACTCGACCACAATACACAAGAATACCCGATTCTCAATTAACTCTACAATCTACCTACATGTTTTTCTACCCATAGGTACCCACACCTCCCTGAATATTACAAAATATTACCCAAAATGATAATGTACCCTTGAGAAGGTTGTCACTCCATCTATCATTGGGATAAATCATGCAAGCAGAGCAACACTGGCTAATCAAACTTCACTCATACTAATTTCAACTTAGATCCAGCACACACAAGGGTTTAATTCCAAATTTTCACCAACATAAGCAAGTTTCATAATTTTAGGCACAAAATCAACTATCTAACTCATTTTATGCCCCATACTAAATTCAACTAAGATGCAGCACACACAACGGTTCAATTCCAAATCGTCACCAACATAAGCAAGTTTAGCAATTTTGGGTAATTTTGGGCACAAAATCAACTATTTAACTCATTTAATGCCCATGTTACATTATGCCTTGTTCCTAACAATAGTTATAATCAACTAACAGAGAAACAATAATAAATAACATGCAACATTCTCCCCCTTTGGCATCATCAAAAAGGAAAGAACAAATAACATGATGAGATATGAAAACACACCATTAGCTAGAAAAGATATAGTTCAAAAGGACAACAAAGCCCTAAACAGAAAAAAGCATAGGAACACAAAGATAGTCTAAGACAAGAAAAATAACAACAGAGTTTGAAAATAAAACACACTAACTAACAGAGACACATAAAGTAAGAGAGAGTGTTGGTGATGGCAGTAGACATTTCTTCAAACTTTTTTGAGATACAGGTTTTGATATTAGTTAAGGTGTCTTGCACCCTGTTTGTGATTTTGACAGTCTCCTTGATGACTTGATCTAGCTTCAAACGGATACGATCCACATCTGCACCTATTTCTCATGTGAAGTTCTTTACTTTATCCATTTGTAAGTGAGTGGCAAGAAAGAGGTCTTTGAATGAGTCAAATCTTTCTTTCATCTCTGTTATCTTGAACATAATGTCGCTTACCTGAGTGACAGAGATCGTCAGAGCATCCAACTTAGAATCCATAGGAGCAAGCTTTACAAGAGCAACACTGAGTTTCTCAGAAGAGAAAACAGTGGAGGATGAGGGCTTGGTCTTCAGTTTCTCAAAAGTAGAATATTATGAATTAATCTTGAGAACCCACGAAGAGCCAGTATGAGAGTAACCCATGTTGACAAAAGCACAAGAGTTATAGAACTATTTGATGAACAGAGGGGGAAAGTCACCCATGCAGAGAAAGTGAGATTCTAGAATTCTAGTGAGGAGACATACCAAAAGAAAGACTGGAGGGTTCATAGATAACTTCAATCATGGAAGATAGAATAAAATAAGAGAGATAAATTTTAACTCGACATATAAGGCAGTAGGTGAGAAGAGTTTGACGTTGAGTGAGAGTGGAGTGAGAACCATAGAGTAAGGATCATGATAGAAACACTTGGGACCAGAGCAAGAGATGTTAAAAATCACAATTTTCACAATCTAAGAAGATGCGCTAACCAAGGACGAGAGATTCAACTACACCATGTTCGGGAGAATGAAGATTAGCATAGAACATATGAATAAGGGGTTCATAAGCCACCCTAGGAAAATAAAAGATGTTTACCCGTCCTTGGGATTCAAAGACATATTTTATAGGGAAGTTAATGAGGAAAGAACATCAAGATCAACAACTCTGCCATGCATAAGGGTTTTATCTTTGTAGGAAGGAAAGGTAAAATTTGAATTTCTTCTTCGAGGAGCCACAATCTATAGAATCAACTGGAAGCTTTCACCGAGAAGAGGCGGTAGGCATAGGAGGAAGAGACTTATCAGAATAATAAGAATCAACATGAACTGGAGATGAGGCCCTTCAGACTCTTTGTTGCGAGCACTTTTACTAATGGCAGAGAAGAAATTTTTTAAGACTGTCATTAGAAACAAGAAAATTTTCTACAGAGATATATAGAGAGAACAGATAAATGAAGAAGAGAGAGATATAAATTCAAGGATAGGAGAAGGTGAAGAGATTGAGACAAGATCATGGGAAATGAAGGTGAGTATTGATGAAGGGAGACAGAAAGTCGATTAATATTATAGTCACATATAAACACGAAAGAAAAGTAAATAAGGCAACATAATAACCGAAATGTCAGAAAAAACTTTGGAAAAAGAAAAGAAATCAATACACACAAGCAAAATCAGAAGTTTAAGGGATTTCCAATAATGTTCAAAGATTTTCACATATTACAAAATCTTTCTTCCAAAAGAGGTTTAGTTAAAATATTATTTAGTTGAAAATCAGTGCTAATAAATGATATTTTTATATCTCCATTTAAAACATGATCTTGAATAAAATGATGCTTAATACCAATATATTTAGCACGAGAGTGATGAACATAATTTTTTTAAAAGTAAATTGCACTATAATTATTTCACAAAATTCTAATAGTTTTAAACGATAGATCATAATCACTGAGTTGATGCACCATCCAAAGAATTTAAGCACAACATTTACCGATAGATAGGTATTGATCTTCCATAGTGGAAAAAGATATCTATCCTTGTTTTTTTCTATTCCATGATGTTAAGGATTTTCCCAGAACTTGACATGTATCAATAGTGCTCTTCTTGTTATCTTTGTCACTTGCATTATCAGCATCTAAAAATCCTTCAAGCAAAAAGACCTTTTCTTTGGGATACCATAGTCCAAAGGAGTTTGTTCCAACTAAATATTTGATAAATTTTTTTACTGCAGTTAGATGAGATTCCTTAGGAACTGAGTGGAATCTTGCACATTTACAAACTCTAAACATAATATTTGGTCGAATAGCAGTAAGATACAATAAAGAATCAATCATACCCTGACATTTGGTTTCATCAACTATCTTACCTTCTTCATCTTTATCAAGGGAGCATGTAGTGCTCATAGGTGTGCCAAAAAATTTAGAGTTTGACATTCCAAAATTTTTAATTAATTCCTTTCAATATTTAGTTTAACACAGAAATGTACCTTTTTCGAATTGATAAATTTACAATCCAAGGAAGAAGGTTAATTCTCCCATCATACTTATCTCAAATTCAATTTGCATAAGATCAGAGAATTCTTTTCATGAAGAGATAATAGCACTTCCAAATATGATATCATCAACATATATTTGAATATTGAGATTTTCAGAAGAAGAACTTTTTATGAAAAAGAGTTGTATCAATTTTCCTTTTAGTAAAGCCATAATTAGTGAGAAAGGAGCTTAGGCGATCATACCAATCACAAGGTGCTTGTTTGAGACCATAAAGGGCTTGAGAAAGTTTTAAAACATGATAAGGAAGTTTTGGGTCTTCGAAGTTTGGAGTTTGTTTTACAAAAATATCTTCTTCAATAAAACCATTTAAGACAATTTTAACATCAATTTGAAATAATTTTAAACCATTATAATAAGAATAAGCAAGAAGTAGATGAATAGATTCTAACCTTGCTACAGGACCAAAAAATTAATCGTAGTCTACTCCTTCTTTTTGAGAGTATCCTTGTGCAACTAATCGAGCCTTGCTTCTTACCACCTTTCCATTCTCATCATATTTATTTCTGAAAACCCACTTTGTTCCAATAATTGATTTCTTTCCAGTTTTGGGAGCAAGAGTCCAGACTTGATTTTTATGAATTTGATTGAGTTCATGTTTCATGACTTTGATCCAGTGTTTGTCTATGAGAGCTTCTTTAATTTGTTTGGCTCAAGCTAAGAGATGAGTGAAACGTTGCATTCATATCTTCTTGATACTCTATTTTTCATCTCTTCACTAGGATTTCCTATAATTAATTTATTTGGACAATTCCACTCATTTTCCACTAGTTTGGAACATTATTGATGATTGGATCAGTTGGATTAGTTAAATAGTCGACTCCTCTTGTTTTTTGAACAAATTGATTAGTATCATCAAACAAAACAAGAATAGATTCTTCAATACTCAAGGTTCGTTTATTGAAAACACTATAAGATCTACAAGAATTAAAATAGTCAAGAAATATACCTTCGTCACTGCGTGCATCGAACTTACCAGTATTATCTTTTCAATTGTTGTGAACAAAACACTTACATTCAAATGGATGAAAGTATCCAATATTTGGCATCTTACCATTCCATAATTCATATGCAGTCTTTTTCAATATAGGTCTGATCAAACATCGATTTAGTACACGACATGCAATACTTACTTCTTATGCCTAGAACTTTTGAGGAAGAGAGTGTTCAATAATCATTGTTCCATATCTTGAAGAGTTTTGTTTTTTCGTACTACCACTCCATTTTGTTGAGGAGAGAGATGTGATGAAAAATTATGAGAGTAACCTTTTTCGTTACAGAAATCTTCAAATGACTTGTTTTCAAATTCTCCTCCATAGTCATTTCTTATGGAAGTGATGTAATAACCTTTATGTCATTGAACTTTTTCATAAACGAACTAAAAAAATTGAAATTATCATCTTTGTGAAATAGAAACATAACCCAAATAAAATGAGAAAAATCATAAACAATTACGAAAGCGTACCTTTTTCCTCCAATGCTCGTAGTTTTTTACTGAGTTGAGTATTTAAATATTCTTCTCCCTGTTTTCTTGTAGTAATATTTTTCCACCGAAATCTTCTATTAGACATTTAGTTTTTTAAACCTTATTTCAAGATCTGAGTCCCATAGTTGACTAATGCTCAAAAGATTGTAATTTAGTTCCTATACAAGATAAACATTTGTGATGTCACCGGACTCATTAAAGGTGATGGTGCCAATATCAATAACAGTTCCTTATAAATTATCACCAAAACAAATATTTCCTCCATTGAAATCAGTGACAGTGACAAATTTGAATAGATTTTTGTTTTTTTGTCATATGACTTGAACATACGCTATCTAGATACCATCCTCCTTTTGTTCTTCTACGGTGTTCCTACAAAACAAAGAGATTACTTTCTTTTGGGTACCCATGTTTTCTTGGGTCCTTTGAGTTTAGAGTTATCATGATTCTTCTTGGGCCTCCTGACCCACTTTAAAGTCTCATGATCTTGAAATATGCAGTTACAAGATAAATGCATGTGTGCCACAGTAGTGACAACTTTTTGGAATACTTCCTTCTGAAATGGTTTTACTATTGTTAGTTTTGGAATCAGTTGACTTATAAGACAAAGTTGACTGATTACAGCTAAAGTAGTTTGCATTAGAGCGGGAACTTCTATTTGTCGAAGATTTTCCAGAGGATTTTCTTTTTGAAAAAGATTGATTTTTATTAGAAGAGTCTGAATTATTTTGAAAATTTTCAAGAATGATTTTTATCTCATGCATTTCCTCAGGTAGAAGTTCTTTTTCAACTTCACTGACTTCTAATTTTATTTCTAAATCTTTCTTTTCAAATTGAAGATCTCTAAAATTAGAGAACATGTGATTCAAATCAGATATAGCATGATCTAATTATTCTTAATTTATTATTTACAATTATTATATACATCAGTGCTTGATTCTACGATAGCCATGAAGCATATGTTTCCAACTTTTTCATTCTCATTTTCTAAGATGTCTTTGATAAGTCCATAAATTGGACTCATTTAGGGTTTTATTTTGATAGAAATAGTGTCCTCAAATGCTTATTTTGTCTCAATATCTGATGAAAACTCTTAAGTTTCAGGTATTTGAAGTTTTAGTGGGAGCATGGACACTTAGGCGCAAGAAGGAACAAAAAGGCTGAAAAGAACGAAGAAGCTGATGCGTGAGCATCGCCAAGCACACTTGGCGATTCGCCGAAGGGATGCACTCCCCCCTTTGTTCTAGTACGCGAAGCCCTGAAGGAGAAGGATCAAAAAGGCGATGAAAGGAGCGGTCAGCGCTTCACCGAATATTTCTGCGAAGCAGTACTATACCTCCCAATGGTCCAGAATGTGAAGATGCTGAAAGCAAGCACGAAATGGCGATGAGACAGAAGAAAGGCGAGTCGCCGAGTTATTCGGTGGCCTCGACTAACCTCGCTGAGAAATCCGCCAGCACTAATTTCTGAAGTCTATAAATACTAAAATCATTATTAATTTTAGTAGAGTCGAACCATTATTATAATTTTCAGAATAGAATAGTACTTTTTTGGATATTTTCTCTCAAGTTTGGAGAGGGTTTTTGGGAGACTTGAAGTAAGAAGGATTTCATCTTCCCCAAGCTGGAAGTGGGTCTTCTCCATTCTTCTTCCTTTACTTAAATCAAGGTTTAATTCCTTATACCCATTTGATTTTAGTATCATTTTAGGTGTATTTTTTTATTTCTTGATGTGTGGCTAAAAACCCCCACTCTTGGGGTGTGATTTAGCAAATATGTGTTGATATTGTTGTTGGCTCTTGCTTGTTGATAGGTTAGATGTATTATAATTGTGATTTCACCTAGTGGTTGTGGTTTAATTTAATGAGTTTGTAGTTGCAAATACAAATCCACCCATGTGTTTTCGACTTGCCCGAGAGGGAGGTCGCGAAACCAAGACCGCTAGACTAATGCCCTAAGAAGTGGCCTAAGGAGTGGGTCGACATGAGGTTCATCCTGAGAGAGTGAGCCCTAGTCCCATATCCTAACACTCAGATCGAGAGAGTGAGTGTGATAAGGCGTAGGTTGGCCTTCATATGAAAAATGGGTGCCCGAGAGGAATGCATTTAAAATGGGGTAAGTTGCCCGAGAGGGAACTTATTTCCATCTAAAGCTTAGCCTAGTCACTATTATTTTGCAAACTTCCTATTGAAAGCATGTACCGAGCGATTTATCTCAACTTGTATTATGGTCACAACCCAAGGACTTTTCCCCATACTTGATTTTCTTGTTATTTTTGTTGTTTTTACTACTTGTGACAAAACCCCCAATTGATATTTGTCACTTTTGTGTCACCCCCTTTAATATACACTACAACAAACATGATATTTAGCTACGAAATTATTAGGTACGACACATAATTCGTCACTAATTATTTACTTTTTGTGACAAAAATTACATTTCGTATTAAAATGTATGAACCACACACTTTTAATGACGAAACATAAAATTTTGTAGCAAAATTTCGTCCAGTTGAGTTTCCCACCAAAATATAATTTGGCGCAATTTATTAAGTACCATTAGCGACAAATTTTAATTTATTAGTGAAAAATTATTTTGTCACTAATAATGTATCCAATTTGTGACAAACTATTATTTGTCTTAAAATTAGTTACACTTTTGGACACAAAAAATCTTTGTCACAATTTTTTTTGTTGAAATTGCGATAAATTAGAGTTCGTCATTAAATATTGTAAGCTTTAGCCACAAAATTTTATATTTAATTGTGACCTTAGTTTTTGTCACTAATACTATAAGCAATCAGTGATGATAATTTTATTGTCTCTAATCAATGTGTGATGTAGTGACAACATAGTTTTGTCATTAAATATGCAATGTTTAAATAACGACGACTTAAAATTTGTAGCTAAATAATTTAACTATTTGTGACGAAAAAAATTTCATAGCTAAATATAATAGTCTTTGGCTATGCTAGTTTATGACTACATGTGACAAATGAAGTATAATAATTTCATAGTTAAATATAAAAATTTCTCCCTATTATACCCTTAATTTATATAACATTGACTTAATATCTTTGAAAAATTTATTGAGTAAATATGTTTAAGATTCTATCAATTAAAAGTGGTAAAATGATAAATTCACTATATCAATTATTGTTTTTCTTAATAGGTGTGTCAAGTCAAAAATTGACAAGTAAAAAAGAACGGAGGGAGTATTTTCTAGTAACTCTCACTAAATTAGGAGTTATTTTAGAGTTCTTGGGCTTGCACCAATTTTTTTTAATTAAAACCATTTAAAATTTACAATATTGATTATATTTGTATGTATTTGTTTTACCCATAATGGATCATTTAATACATACAATTACATCTATAGATCTTATCTTAGAAAAGATTTACTACACAGAAATATAAATATTTAGACTAAAAGTTTTAAATTAATTTAATCAACACCACTTAAAATTTACAATGTTAAACTAATATTTATATATAACTTATTTATATTATTTTTTAAATAAATAAATAAATATATATATATATATATATATATATATATATTGTTGACACCCAATTTAGACCGACTTATTCAATTAAATACGTAATTTTAAAACATATTACGAGTTTTAAAATCTTAATCGATTTTTTCTAAAATTATATATTATAGTATCGCTTATTTACAAAATTATCAATTATTATTATTAAATTATTTAAATTATTATATTTATCGCTAGTTAAACTCGAAATAACTACTTTATTTAAATGTTTTAGATTTAGGTGTGTTTAATTTATATGAAAATACTTTAATATATGTAGTATTTTATTAATTGAATAACATTTCCTTAATCTCCCCTTAAATCATTTAAATCATAACCTCTTTTATTCAATTTATTTAATTCATAGCCCTCTTCCTATCCAATTCTATTTCAACTCCAGCTTTTCATATTCAATTTCATGTCAATTATGGCCATTTTCTTATTTCAATTATAGCATCTCAACACTTTTCAATTATAGCCTATCTGTTTCAATTCAATTCTCAAAACCCCATCCTTTAATCGATTAAGATTTTAAAACTCGTAATATTCGTTCATCCAAATCAACTACAAGATCAAATCTTGATCGTCCATATCATTCAAACCAAAGGCTGAGAACAAATCTTGATCGTCCATATCATCCGCCTCCGGCCCATTCTTTCTCTCTTCTCAAACACGTCTGTAAATAACTCTTGTTGACACCCAATTTTGACCGACCTATAACCTTTCGGAAGTGCTATTCGATTAAGTACGTATTTTTAAAACATATTTCGAGTTTAAAATTTTAATCGATTATGTCTAAAAATTATATATTTCAGTATGCATGATTTATAAAAATTATTGTAATTACTAATAAAATTATTTTATTATTAAATTGAAACTCGAACTAATTATTTTAAAATTTAATTGTGTTAAATTTGTATGAAAATATTATAATATGTGTAGTATTTTATTAATTGGATAGCATTTCCTAAATCTTTCTCAAAATAATTTAAATAATAGCCTAATCTATTCAAAATTATTTCAATTCTAGCCTTCCCTAATTAAATTCATTTCAATTGAAGCCTTTATGCATTGCAATTATAGCCATTGCAATTCAATTCTTGAAATCTCATCTTTAATCTCATCCACCCATCTTATTAAATCATCCCAACTTTTAATCCTAAGCGTTCATCTATTCTAATCCAAAGGTGGAGATCTAATAACCATTCTTTCCTATTCCAACATTAAGACCCATACCCTAATCTATTTTCATTTTCACTCTTCCTCTGCTCCCTTGAAGATCAGCGCCGCCAACCCTCTTCTCTCACGTGGCTCCTCCGGCGAGACCATCCATCGCTGACGAGAGTTTCCTCTCTCCACTCCCCGTCGCTCTCTCTCCTCTTTCCTTCCCCTCGTTTCCTCTCTTCTCTTTTAGGCGAGAAATAACACCAGCTCCGACTAGCGGCAGCAACCGACAACAACCAACAGCCGGCGAGGAAGGCGGCGCAGCGAGCAAAGCAGCAAGGCTGATGCTCCTCATTTTCCCCTCTCATTTTCAGCGAAGCAGCAACAACAGCCGGCGACGACACCAGCTCCAACCAATAGCTAGGAGAGACACCGCGAGGACTAGCAATAACAACTTCTCCGGCCAGCAGTCTGGTGGAACAAACAGCAACATCAACAACTCCGGCGAAAGCTAGAAGCTCCGGCGAAACAAATAAGGTAGCAAGAACTCCAGTGAAGTTGAAGTTCTAGTCTGCTAAAGACAGATCTTCTCAGATTCACCTTGGTTTGTTTTCTTGTTCGATTTACTATTTAATTTCTTTGTGAATTAGTGAAACTGTGTCCCTTATTTCTTAATCGCTAAAATGTGTTTTTTTAAGCATGAAATCGGTGGTAATTTTTAGATTTTATGAATTGTCTCTTGTGTTAATAATATTAGTTTGAGTGTATTGTGTTAATAATATTAGTTTGAGTGTATTGTGTTAATAATATCAGTTGAAGTGTTAACAAAATGAGATTTACATATGGCTCATGTAAACATTCTTTCTGTGGTTTGTTCTTGCTATTTACTTGGATAACACAATTCTGAATATTTCTGGTGTGAGAAAGTCAACATTCTACTTCTTGAATCCTAGTTACTGGACAGGCAAAAGTGGAAATAAGGTGAAAGGTAACCAAAATTTATCAGTACCTTAATATCGAATTTTGATCATACTGTAGCAAAACTTTAAGGCTGTTCATTTTGTGTTAAGAGGGTAGTGTTTGTAGCTTCACAGGTTCAGTGCCAGCCTTGGATAGTATTATACCTGATGACGAAGATGTTCTTGAAGAAGAAAACATTGTTAAACGGCAAGCTATGCAAGGTGAAGTTGATTCTAATGTTGCAGTTCAACTACATGGCCTTGCAAAGATATTTGCTGGAACAACAAAGATGGGATGTTGTAAATGCGAAAGGAAATCTCCTTTTCATGCCATCAAGGTATTTTATCCATTGGTCTATGAGCAGCTAACATTAGTTGTTTTCTCTGTGCAAACAGAAGTCATCAGTAGAGAAAAGAAACTACACTTTACGTGTTAAAATTTGTTTTTTTTTGCTTCTCTTGCAACTTCTTTGGATTTCCCTGGCAATTATTCAAATCAAAATTTGTGTTTAGTTTGGAACGGTTCTTACTTGTTTTATTTTGGTAAAATTGTGTCTGATTAAGGTAAAAGATTTTACTGATTGAATACTCTTTTGATATCCTTCAGCAGGTTTGAACACAAGTTCAAGATATGGAGAGCCTCCATAGGAGGGAAACACTAGACAAGCTAATTTTATTTAATTTGGATTTTGTATATTATTTAATTTCTATTATTGTCTTGTAATTATTTGTAAACTCTAACTCTCTCTATATAGTGTATGTTGTTAATTTTAATTTGTATAGTGTATGATGCTCATTCTATTAAGTTTAATATATTTGTATTATTTAATAATTTTAATTTTTTAAATAAATTTTAAATTTTACGGAGACCTAGCTCAATACAAATTGTAAATAGTATTGCTACAAGTTTAAATGTCATTAGTGACGAAACATTTTATCTTCGAAACCTCAATTATTAGTGACGAATGCATTATTTTGTATGTAAAAAGTAGTTTTTAGTGATGAAATATTATTTGATGGCAACGAAATACATAAAATATTAGTGACAAATTGCATCGTCACTAATTAAACTAAGTAGTTAGTGACACATCATTTCCGTCGACTATAATAATCTATTTAGTGACAAAAATATATCTTTACCTACAAATTTTAATAATTTTTATGACGAACAAATTTGTCATAAATACGAAACATTTTGGGACACAAAATATTTTCGTAGTTAATACATTTCTATTTAGTGACGGAACACTAAATTGTCTCTGTATACATTTAGTGACCCGTGCTTTAGGGACGAATGACTGACGAATTATTTTTCGTCACAAAATTCTTTTTGTTACAAAATTTGAGTTTCTAGTGACAAAATTATTTGTTGCTAATCATCAAATTTGTTGTAGTGATACTATGTTTTTACTCGTTAATGTCTTTAGCTACGACTAATTAGAGCTAACTTTTATTTTTCTATCAATTCTCAAAACCACTCCATTGGGACACGACCCCAACCTTTAGTTTGGTTACTATATTATTGACAACCGTAGACACTCGTATCATAGGTTAGTGTCGTTGGTCACGATAAGCATCAAAATGGCGCCGCTGCCGGGGAGTGGTGTTATTTGGGAATTCTTAGTTAAGTAGAATTCTTGGTTTTTCTTAGTTTTAGCCTTACTAACCTTAGTTGTAGTTTTGTTTTGCTTGTTTGAAGATCAAAGCAGGGAAACAAGAATGGATAATCACTATGGGTATCACACAAATCATCCTCTCCTAAAACTATTGAACATCAGGGATAATCTACTGACATTCAAACAAGCAGGAGAAGAAACAATTCCAGAAATGTGGTTGCGGTTCAAAGCAACATTACAAACATGCTCATCTCATGGGATGCCTGATAAGACGCTGCTGGATTGCTTCTATCGGGGTCTCGAACCAGAAAATAAAAGAATAATTGAGCACCTTTTCGAGGGTGGAATGCGCAACCAACCCTACAAATTTGTTGCAACACTACTTGACAATATGGTCGAAGCCAGCAAATAAACTCAAAATAAATACGAATGGGACAAACTGGTGGCTCAAGTAGATGTCTTATCTAAACGGGTGATTGGATTGGAAGAACAAGCTAGGGAGAGGGAGAATAACTTCTCCCTTCGAGAGTGCAAACATGGAAATAAGCATGGGGGTGTGCAAAAAGATGATGCCCTTTCAATCATTCAGCAAAAACTCGAAGAACAGGAGAAGAAGTTGAATGACATGAAAGACAACATTGAAATGCTAAATGAAACAACCACCGCAAACTCCATGATGATTTAGCTGCGAGATGCTTAGATAATCCATTTGATGATAGGTCAATACCCACCATTCGCCGAGGACTCACCTAACTACACCATGGGTGATTTCGAGGACAAAGATTAGTCTTTGACTTGTGTCGTGCTGCAACGTTAACTCAGGCGTTGTTTGGGAGGCAACCCGAAACCCCATAATATCCTATATTTGTGTACTAGTAAAATAATAGTGTCATAGTTTACAGATTGAAGTGTGGTAGGTGCCAAAGAGGTGCAAAATGGTGAGAAACAGACCGAGTTGGTGAGTCACCGAAGACACCGGTGATCAGTGCTATTTCGCCGTTTCACTCAAGGCACCCTATTAGCTTGGAGTCTATAAAATTCGGCAAGCTTAGGAAGGTTTTGGCGATTCATCCACCTGATCGGCGACCTGGATGGTCACCGCCGTTTGAACATCCACAGCTACTGAGAAGTTCTGTAAAACTCGGTGAAGTAAAAAAAAAGAATAATTTGGCGAAGCGCCGAATCACTCAGAAGTCAAAGCGCTGTCACCGAATGGGAACGAACGGGATAAGCTGCAGGCCAATGCACAAAAAGGTAGCTGATTAATCACTCGAAAGAGTGGGTTTAAGATAGGTGCATTGGAATACTAAGAAAATTTGTACAGAGCTTGATGAATCACTCAGCAATGCACCACATGCCCGTGCATACCTTTTGATTTACGAGACATCTGTTGAAGGACTCCAACTCGAAACAGCTGCCTAACCAGGATTATTCTCTAGCCCTATTTATGTCTTTCTTTAATTTGACTCTAGATTATTGTTATATATTTGAGGACAAATATTTTTTTATTATGGTGGGGTGACGCTCACCTTTAGTTGCTTGCTATGGATGTTTGTGTTTTTGTATATATTTTGGTTGTCTGTTTAAAATGGCACTTTATATTGTTTTAGCGATAGTTTAAGCTTATGACTTCTTCCTGATTTTAATTGATTGCAAATTTTGACCCATTCCGAAAAATTATTATTATTTTTCAAAAAATTTCACCACTGCTTGTGTTGAAAGTGGTTGTTTTCGCATAAATTTAAGTCTCAATTTCGATCAATATCAATGACTTGAATAATGCTCTCAATTGAACGAACATGAATGTATGGCTACGATGAGGCCAAATGAAGTTTCATTAACAATATGTGAACTCTTTGCATCTCGTTGTGATTAGCCATTTATCAAATTGATTCTCTTGTAGTGACCATTGCACACTACCGAAAGTGTGTAGTCTTGTTTGACTTAAGTGTCGATGCCTTGTGTGATTAGCTTGCTTTGAACCATGCATAAATAAACCTAGAATTTACCCCGTTAGTCTGATTGATTTAGAAAGGTGTCCTCTTGAGATAATCTTAGGCAACTTTAAAGAGTGTGAGCCAAATTTAACATATACCTCTTTTGTGGCCTACCCGTGAGCGTGTGAAACTCTCTTGAACACCCTTTGAACCTTACCTTTCTTTGGATGAACCTTGGTGAACCCTACACCTTACTTGATCCATTACTTATAATCCTCTTGATTTGTGGTTTAGCGAATAGCCAACTTAGTCCAAAAGCCTAAGTTGGGGTGTGGTGAAAAGGAAAAGGAGAAGTCAAGAAGTGCAAGAAAAGTCCCCCTTAACCCATGGTATTGCAGAACAATGGAAACCCTTCAAAACAAATGTGTGGAATAAAGTACAAAGGAAATCGGGTTTCTAAGCAAACTATGGAGGTGAATAAAAACATGACTTAGAAGCACTAGAAAAAGAATTGATAAAGGAAAAGAAGGGAATGCCTTGAGAATACCACATCTCACGAGGAAAAAGTCACTGAGCCTAAATGACCATACCTTTGCACTCATCCCCATTACAATCCTTAGAAAGACATTTTTTTATCTTGAGTGAGCTGGACCGAAGATCGATCGAAAAATAAGGGCAAGCCTATGGGTGAAAACATGCATTGTGTTCCTCTTTTTGAGTGTGAGCGTTGCATTTGATTCCTAATCTTGAATTGATTAACCTCTATGTGTGAATATGGAATCATTCTTTATGTGAGGGCATTTAGATACTTTTTGTTGAGCTTGAACTTACACAAGTACAAAGTATTGCGAGCATGAGAATCTTTGGTAATGGTGTGTCACAACTTGAATCTTTGAGTACACAATTGATCCTTGCATAAGTAAATTGAGTCTTGTTGTGTGCATTCATGATTGAGTTTTGTGTAGCACTGTTTGAGACACCCTTTTTGAACGGCTGAACTCAAGTTTGCTTGAGGGCAAGCAAAAGTTTAAGTTAGGGGTGTTAATGAGTCCACAAATTGGACTCATTTGGGGCTTTATTTTGATAGAAATAGTGTCCACAAATGCTTATTTTATCTCAATATCTAATGAAAACTCTTAAGTTTCAGGTATTTGAAGTTTTAGTGGAAGCATGGACACCTAGGCGCAAAAAGGAACAAAAAGGCTTAAAAGAATGAAGAAGCTGAAGCCTGAGCATCGCCAAGCACACTTGGCGATTCGCCGAAGGACGCACTCCGCCCTTTGTTCCACTATGCAAAGCCCTGAAGGAGAAGGATCAAAAAAGGCGATGAAAGGAGCAGTCGGCACTTCGCCGAATAGTTCAGCGAAGCAGTACTATACCGCCCAATGGTCCAGAACATGAAGATGCTGAAGGCAAGCACGAAATGGTGATGAGACAGAAGAAGGGTGAGTCGTCGAGTTATTCAGCGGCCTCGACTAACCTCACCGAGCAATCCGCCAACACTAATTTCTGAAGTCTTTAAATACTAAACTCTTTATTAATTTTAGTAGAGTCGACCCATTATTATAATTTTCAAAATAGAATAGTACTTTTTTGGATATTTTCTCTCAAGTTTGGAGAGGGTTTTTGGGAGACTTGAAGAAAGAAGGATTTCATCATCCCCAAGTTGGAAATGGGTCTTCTCCATTCTTCTTCCTTTGCTTAAATAAAGGTTTAATTCCTTATACCCATTTGATTTTAGTATCATTTTATGTGTATTTTGTTATTTCTTGATGTGTGGCTAAAAACCCCTATTCTTAGGGTGTGATTTAGCAAATATGTGTAGATATTATTGTTTGGTCTTGCTTGCTGAAAGGTTAGATGTATTTTAATGGTGATTTGACCTAGTGGTTGTGGTTTAATTTAATGGGTTTGTAGTTGCAAATACAAAATCACCCATGTGTTTTCGGGCAAGCCTGAGCAGGAGGTCGCAAAACAAAGACCGCTAGACTGATGGCCTAAGGAGTGGGTCGACATGAGGTCCAGCTCGAGAGGGTGAGCCCTAGTCCCATATCCTAACACTTAGCTTGAGAGAGTGAGTGGGGTAAGGCATAGGCTGGCCTTCATGCAGCAAATGGGTGTCCAAAAGAAACGCATTTGAAACGGGGTAAGTTGCCAGAGAGGGAACTTATTTCCATCTAAAGTTGAGCCTATTCACTATTATTTTACAAACTTCCTATCGAAAGCATGTACCCATCGATTTATCTCAACTTGTATTGCGGCCACACCCCAAGGATTTTTCCCCATACTTGATTTTCTTGTTATTTTTGTTGTTTTTACTACTTGTGACAAAAACCCCAATTGATATCTGACACTTTTGTGTCACCCCCTTTAATTTACTATGATTTTACTCGTCAATGTCTTTAGCTACGACTAATTAGAGCTAACTTTTTGTTTTTCTATCAATTCTCAAAACCATTCCCTTGGGACACGACCCCATCCTTTGGTTGGGTTACTATATTATCGACGATCATAGAAACCCTTACCGTAGGTTAGTGTCATTGGTCATGATATGCATCAGTTTTCATCAATCCAGTTACTTAGTTCCCTATTCTCTTGATTTTCTCTATAGTAATTTTTCTTTGCTTCTGGACATTCGCTGGTTATGTGTCTGAATGTTTCATATTCATAGCATTTTCCATCATTTCTAGATTAACCAGTGATGTACTTACCTCTATCAAAGTTTTTCCCCCTCTTTTTATGGGTCTTCTAAAAGTTTCCATGAATGATCAAGTAATTAGAGCGACCTCTTCTTCTCCTATTTCTTCTTTTCCTTTGTCTTCTTCAGTTGCCTTGAAAACTACTGTTTAATTCTTGGTATCTTCTTCGCTCTCTTGTAGAGATGTATTTTTTCAAAAGCAATTAGATCTCCTCTTGCTTCATCATAGGTTAGAGTATTTAGATCAATGCTTTCAAGGGCCATAACTTTAGCATGTCATTGAGGTGGTAATCTTCTAAGTACTCTTCGTATGTTCTCAATTTGAGGATATATTTTTCCTGAAGCTTTTAGTAATTTTCTAATGATCTTGTTGAGCCGTGCAAACATACTTTCAATTGTTTCTTGATAATGGTATCTTTAACTTTGTCAGTTCCTTCATATGTAATCTCTAGTCTGTCCCATAATTCCTTAGCAGTTTCATAACATGATATATTTTCATATTCCTCCCCAATGATTGCATTATATATGACATTTTCTGCTTTGGAGTTTACCTGAATTACTTCCATTTGTTCATCTGAGTAGTTTTTCAGATATGGAATTACGAAGGTCTGGTTGTCATCTAAGTTCTGTGAGATAGGGATAGGTATGTCACCAAGCTTGATGACTCTCCAAACTTTCACCTCATTTGATTTGATTCGTATGTCTGAGTTTTGTGAGATAGAGACTTGAATCTTCTTTTGGTAAAGAGATGGCAACCTAGGAGAACTAATCCTTGGAAAGAGGTAATGGAGAATGCTACTTTTCCAAGAATAAAGTGAAGTCTAATCTTCAGCATCCTTTGATTGATTTGTATGTCTTCTTTTGATCATTATTCAATTATTTTTTTCTTTGTCATCAAAATTTTCTTAATTGATTTGGTTCAAATCTTCTCTTTACCATCAAGATTTCCTTAATTCATTTAGGCCTGATGTCTGCATAGTTATTGATACCTTGATTTCAATTGATTGATCTAATTTGATGCTTGAGGATATGGTTCCTTTATTTAGAGCTCTTGACTTCAGTGAATATCTAGCTTTGAGGCATCCGTGTTTCTTTCCTTTTTGATGATCTGTAATTCTGCAACATGGACAATTGATTATCATTAAAACTTAGGCTAATCCAACTATTGAGGTCGAATCCACAGGTGATATGGGAGATTTTTTTTCAAGGTTATATATTGATATGACTATCCAACTTGTAGTTGGTTTCTAATACATAACAGTTGTAGAGGTTTGATCATATTGTTGTAAATTTAACTATTAAAACAGAAAGTAAATATTCTAATAAATTTATATGATTGAAACACTAAGTGTCCCTACAAAGAATTGACTCAGCTCATTAGTAATCATGTAACTACATGCATTTTGGGTTCTACTTATAGACATGCATTCAGTCTCATGCACTACCATTGACCACTCAGTATTTTTTGAGTTCATGAATGGTTTATCAATACAATGCTTCTGCAACTACATGAGTTATTGTCAATAAGAATATGACCAATAATAATCCGATTAGATTCAATTATGTGTAATGTAAATCTATCAAACAACAAGGGTTAGAACCTCGAGTTCATGAAACTTCTTTCACAAAATTCTAACCCGCCCTTTCGAAGGTATAGATTAAGATATTATGACATACATTAATGCTTCTATTAACTAATTCTTTTAATTAACTAAGAAAATAAATTTGATATTTAAAAATGCTAGTAACATATATTATTACATCCTTAATCGCGATGGGACATAACCTCAAAATTATAATTCAGTTTTATGCTCATGACCCTGTGCGGTAACGAAATTCACCCCGTGTTTGCAAAGGCTAAATGTCCTAGACCCCATCTCACCTTGACGTTGCGCGATAGATTTAACAAAAAGAAAAAAGTCAAAACTAGTGATTTATTTTGATCTTATCATAATTTTAACAAATCAACATAATATTCTTACTTTATTTAATAAAAACTCAAACACAATAAACTTAAACACATACAAGAAGAGAAAGATAAACAATATTTTTTAGTATATGTGTCCACCAAAATGTCTATCTCTTTGCTGAAAGTTAAATATCACCTCCTTAAGTTATTTTTCTCCAAAGTCCAGAAACAACAGGTTTGTGAAATAGAATGCAGATTAAGTACCATTTCCACAACAAAAAATTACCAGCTCTTTGGTCACCCCTAGTTCTTATGAGTAAATTCGGGTTAGGAATATTGATACACTTGCTCTCAAATTCTTGATCAAATATTTTTTTGTCAATACTGGAACACCCAACTGTGGGAGGCAACTTGATGATTAACATGGTTTGAATAACATTCATGTGCATGTCATTCAAACTACCATGTTGTCATTTTGACCGCAGTGACTATCATTGTTACTACTGTGGTCACTCGTGTTTTAGACCTGCAAATAACGATACAACAATACCAAGCAACAATTTACTACAACTAAACAAATTTACAAATTAATTTCTCAAATAAAATTCTCAGCCATCATTCCCCAGCAGTGGCGACATTTTTGATAACGCTCAAACTAATCTTCAAAACCAATCAGAAGAGTAAGTGTTCTGCATCGATAAAAATACTCAACTAAGAGTCAGGTTTTAATCCCACAAAGAATAATATATCGCAAAGAATTCTATCAAGAAATTTAGAGTGTAAATTCATTCATTTTTAGTTATCATAACAAGTGAGTGGATGATTCCACCAAATTTATGAAAAGGGTTTGGTTATCAATAGTCACAATTAAACTAGAATTTTAGAAAATCAAATAAGTAACAAGAAATCTAGGGGTGCAGGGATTGGAAATTGATATCACATAGGCATAATTGTGTGGCTCTATAGTGATGAACATTCATGGATAGGCTAGGTCATCTTCAATGACACTAATCTTCTTTTGATCTCGTAGCATTAGTTCATAGAATCTCCTTTCGGTCTCATCTATGTGCAAAACTAAACAACCTGATACCTTACTATATTCTCTCTTTCCATGCTAAAATAGGGCAAATAGATCTGATCCATAATCTCCAGTTTCAAGTAAATTACAGACATCAAACCTAAGTTGCTTGTATAGAACTAATTACCTTCTCCAATGAATCTCTTTCGAGAATTAATCAGATATCAGAATTGGGAATTGAGTTTACAACCTTAACCCATAGATTAATCTCATGCTAATTAGCCCAAATCCATGTATGAGCAACAATAAAAATAGAGCATAACACAATATCAACTACATTGAATCAATACCCAACCCCATACATGTACCTTTAGATATTGGAGTTTTAGCCACCCATCACAAAGTGTAAAGAAATTATACCTTGCAAGAAAGCAGTCATGGGTAACATGAAATTAACAATTACAAGCAATACCCACTTTGAATTTCAACTTAAAATTGTCAATTTCAAGAGCAAAAGTTAAAAACCCCAAAAACTAAAAGTGTTCTTCACAAAGTAAAAGAGTTTCTCTCTCTAAAAGAATTAGAACTCTCTCACTATTTTTGGACTTTTGGAACTCCAAACTTTTTATTTTCTCTCTCCTTTGGCTTATTCATACTTTCTAAAAATTTGACCCAAAACTCAATGTGTGACCCATTGAGTGATGCTAGTCAGGCTCGCCAATTGATGAGTTTGAGATTTCAACTCATTTAGGGCATATTATTCATAGTATTAGTGTCCTTAATGCCTATTTTATACTCTAAACTGAAGTTTAAGTGTTAATTTGCAGGATTGAAGGAAAAAGAGTAAGGTAATGACATTACCGGGTAAAAAAGAGCGGAATAGTTGAAAAAGTTGAAGATAATGAAAGCTGACGATCGCTAAGACCACCCGGAGACTCGCCGAGTAGTACTTCAGCCTGCAGAACATTACAACGTGCCAGCCCTGGGAAAAGTCAACTCAATGATGTAAATGGACCTTCAGTGAATCGCCGAAAGGATCGGTGACAAGGCTTCTAATCGCCTAGAGTTACAAGAGTAGAATAGTTAAGAGGCAAGGCAAGACGGTGATGGAGAGGAACACTTGGCACATTTCCAACTTGGTCGGCGATGCTCGAGTAATTCCGCCGATCAGTCCAAATGTTGAAAATCTGGAAGAGTATAAATGCGAAATTTTAAAAGAGTTGAAGAGGTTCAGAAATTTTGAGCAACTGTTCTGAGCGTTTGAGAGTTTTACCTTGAGTTTTTTAATTCCGAACACTGTTCTTGGAGTTGTTGAGTAGAATTTCAAGTGGGTTTTGATTTTTAGTTGTTTTCAAGCATTGTGAAGACTTGAAAATTATTACCTAATTGATGGAGAACATAGTTGGTAATTGGTTTCTTCTTTTTATAATGTGTGGCTTAAACCCCCATTCTTGGGGGTGTGATTATGTGATTAATTGTCCCAATTAGATTATGGGTGTTAGTAATTACTGATTCTTTTATTGTTTTGAAGTGGGTTCGATTGATAACTGAGTTTTAATTTATGAATTGTAGTTGCAAATGCAGTTCTAGCCTAGTATTTTATGCTTGCTTGAGAAAGAGGTTTTAGAATTATTGTTATCAATTGATGATTGTAGTGATTGGGTTATTGTGGGTTCAGCTTGAGAAAAGTGAATCCTAAATTCGATCCTACCAATATAGCTCAAGAGAGTAAATTAATTAAGGTTTTGGGATGTTCTTAATTGTTATGCTTGTCGAGGTTCGAGAGAACTCGCTTGAATCATGATAGTTGATCAAGATATGGCTATTACATCTAATGTCTAGCCTACCCACTAAGATTCGATAATTTTAAGTAATTAGTAATCATCCGTACGGAGAAATTGGCAATTAATCGATCGCATCCCCAAGGAACCCACTCTACTTGAATACTCCCTATCTTCGTAGTTGTTAGTTGACAAATCCAGTCCCGCCATTTGACAGTAGTTGTCAACCCCTGCAACTTACTTTAATTGTTCTGATAAATTATATTCCTACAAACGATTGGAACACATCTTTCACTTACTAATTGAATTCTCTACTGTATCACTCCTTGTGGGATCAACCCCAACTCTTCATTGGGTTTATGCTAGATTGTGATCGCCTACACTTAGAAGATGAAGTGCAATTCAGCGTTATCCAAAATGGTGTCGCTGCCAGGGAGTGGTGTTTAGAATTCTTTTAGTGAAGTCTAGTTTTGATCTAATCTTGTTAGTAGTTGAATCTACGTACTTTGTTGTGTGTTTGTTGTTGACTGCTCTTGAACGGATGACAAGATGAGCATGAATGGTAGTAACGCTAGATAACTTGGACATCATGATGACATCGGTAACTTGAACGATGTCAATGAGGCTCAATTGGGTAGTGTGGGTGGTATATTGTTACCTCCAGTCTGGGAAATGTGGTATTACATGTGACTAGCACGATGCTGCAAATATTGCAAATAAAAGGCTTATGCGGAGGGCAGGCTCATGAGGATCCCCATGACCATATTCAGAATTTTATGGATGCATGTGATTCTTTCTCGTTCACGAACATCTCACATGAGTCAGTTCGACTTCAGTTATTCCCATTTTCTTTGATGGGGGAAGCAACAAAGTGGTTAGCTGACCTACCAAGGGACTCGATTACGTCTTGGGATGAGCTTACTGAGGCGTTCTACATAAGATATTTTCCTCCTTCGATGATGATGGCATTGAGAGATAACATTCAGGGTTTTAAACATTTGGATGGTGAACCAATCCATGAGAAATGGGTGAGGTTTCAGAAGTTGTTACTCTAATGTCCAACCCATGGACTCCCGAACAACGTGTTGTTACAACATTTCTATCGGAGTCTAGATTTAGTCAACAAAGGTATGGGTGATCAACTTATCCAAGGAGGAATTATGCATCAACCTTTTGAAATAGCGTCAACTCCTCTTGATGGGATGACAAAGATAAATTGTGCTTGGTACACTAGGGAAGATCAAGTGTCTCCTTTGACTTTCAGAATGACAAAGGAACAAAAAGAAAAAGACCATGAGAAGGAGGAAAACATGGCTAAAATATGACCCAAATGGATCTTTTTTCAAAACATGACATCGATAGTAGTTCTAAGGTCGGGAACGCAGTTGGAGTTAGTGGAGCAAATCCCGATGATGCGCACTTTGAAGCTCTGTAAAATGACAAAAATTATCCAAGGCCAGGCGGAAACCAAAGTTGGAATAAAGAGTGTGTTGAAGGTTGGAAAGACCATGATAATGAGTGGTGTGACTGTGGTACAAACTGGAGAGAGAGAGAGAGATCGTGAAAAGGAGAGATATGTACCTCACCACGAATGTCAAAAGCTAAAAAAGTAAAGGGATGACCCGGAGAATCTTTGCATTAAATATATGCTTGCATGCGTTCTCAATAAGATTGAAGGGTTGGACAAAGTGCTCAAAGAAATGAAGGAAGACGTCTCAACTCTCAATCAGACGGTTACTTCGCACTCGGTGTCCATTAAACAACTAGAAACACAGATGGGCCAAATCTCATCCCATTTAAACCCGATGCAAAAAGGGGGTTTACCAAGTGCTACCTTTGTTAATGATGTTTGCATAATCAAGACACAACTTCTAATGCAAGTGTCTACGATCGTACAATAGTAAAGTAGCCCAAACAAGGGTTGGTCGAGTCCCAAGGGAGTGGGATTGAGAATTAATAGAAAAATAAAATTAAGTTCTAATTAGTCATACCTAAAAACATTATCGAATGTAAACATGTTAAATCTAAGGGGTGACGCAAGCGTCAATTATCAATGGGGGTTTGTGACAAATAAGCCAAAACTGCAAAGAGTACTAATCAAGGAGATGGGATTCTTGGGATGTGATAGGAATATGGGGTAAACTAAACTATTCGGTACATGCTTTCGATAATAAATCCATTGAATATTTGTGAATAGGCTAGACTATTGTGGGGGTAAATTCTTTCTCGAGCAACTTACCCCGAATCAAATGGGTTCCTCTCGGACACCCACTTGCCGCATGAAGAACACCATCTGCCTTAGCCCACTCACTCTCTCGAGCTGAGTGTGTGGGATAAGGACTAAGGTTCACTCTCTCGAGCCAAATCTCATGTCGACCCAATCCCACCTGCCATCAATTTAGTAGTCTTAGTTTTACGACCTCTCTCTCGAACAAGCCAAAACACCAAGGTGAAATCGTATTTGCAACTACAATTTCATTAAGTTCCACCAAAACTACTAAATGAAATCACATTTACACAACAAATAAATCATCAACAACCAAGACCCAATAGATAATCTAACCCATATTCACAAAATTGGGGTTTTAGCTAGACATGTAAAAGAGGTAGAAATTTATACCAAAATGAATTTGCATTCAAATGGGTATCAATATTTAAGTCTCAAAACAAGCAAAGAATGAAGAATCCACAAGACCCAAGTCCAAATTCTTGGAGTTGAAACCCTTTGAATCTTCAAGTTCTTCAAAGCCCTCTCCAAACTTAGAACTCAAAAGTCTATGTTAAAAATTCTATATTATAAATCTGATATTAAGCTACAACTCTCAACGAGTATTTATAGTTTTCAAAAAGTTGTGCTGCAGCAGATCATTTGGCATCATTAGTTGAGATCGTCGATCAACTCGGCGATCCGCCCTTTGGTAGGTTTCATCGTTGTCTTGCGTTAACCTTCAGCATCATCATTTTTGGATCATCGAGCGACATAGTACAGCTTCACAAAACTGCTCGGTGATACGCCGACTACTCCTTTTTACTGTCTATTTGATCTGTTCTTTCAGGGCTCAGCACACTAGAACAAAAGGCGAGGATAAGACCTTGTGGCGACTCGCCGAATGGGTTCGGCGATTCTCAGATCTTCATTTCTTCATTCTTTCAACTGCTTTTGTTCCTTTTTGCTAAGTAGTGTCCATGCTTTCCCTCAAACTCCAAATACAAGAACTTAAGGGCTTTCATCAGATATTGAGATAAAATATGCATTTGAGGACACTAATTCTATCAAAATATAGCCCTAAATGAGTCCAATTTGTGGGATCATCAATTAACCCAAAGAATGAAGCTTGAATGAGTATCCTCGTCATTCTAGGACATTAAATAAGGCTCTTCTTGGGAGGCAACCCAAGTTGTTGAGCTTTTAATATTTTTGTTTGAATAACGGGTGTTGAATGTGCAAGTTGAAAATTTGAAATTTTGGGAAAAGGAATAATTAGGCGAACCCAGGTACCAGTGGGCGACTCGCCTAACAGGTCGGGCTCACCGACCTGGATCACTGTTTGAACCAGCTAGTTAGCTAAGGGTTCTGTAAAAATTGGCGGACAAAATAACCATTCGGCATATCGCCAAATTGGTCGACGACATAAGTGACCATCACCGACTAGCGCGCGAACTAAAGAGTCATGAAGGGCGGGACCATTTTTAAATTCAAAAATCTCCCTCATTTCATATTTTCTGACTTCTACACTTTCACAACCGCACTTTAGATTTTGTTACTTGCTTTTCTTGCAATCTTGGGTGGGGTGAATTTGCTCGGGGGAAACTTTGGTGTATTTTGCTTCGATTCATTAGCCTAGAACTCACCTAATCAATTTTGAGGTTGGTTATTCGAACCCCGTTTTTAAATTTTGGTAATATCAATTGCATGATCGTTGTCATGTCGGTGTATGTGTGTAGTAATGAGTTTTTGAATGTTTGTTGGTAATATGTGCCCTTATCGTGTTTTATCTCATAGTTTTAGCCTTTAATTGTTGAATCCCGTTTGTGCGCTTGATTAAAAAATATTAGTGTGCATTGATTAAGTGTAGGGTCTAGTATGGGTGAAGTCTAAGTAACCCCAATTGCTCTAATTGACTGATTTTGCCCAATGATAGAGCAGGTGACAACATTCTTAAGGGCAAAAGGCATTGATTGGTCAAATTTAGACAAATCGAGGGACATCTGAGTACCTCAAAGTCATTAATATATTGGATATGGACTTAATTGCATAGAATAGGTGTTTTATTTTGTTCTTGTGGGATGCGGGTTAGAAATTGAAGGTCGGGGTCAAAATCTGGCACGTTGGACTGTTCAGCGAGCTGGGTCGAGCTCACTGAATGGTTCGGCGGTTTGCCTAACGACCCTTGGATCGCCTTTTTTTCCTTCAAAATTATGGAAATTATTCTGTAACATTTGGCAATACGCCTGAGTTCACTCGGCGACTCGCTAAATGCCACTTTAGATCGCCCTTCTACACCCCAATTTTTAGAAGTTGTTACGTAACATTCGGCGAGCTACTTTTAGTTCGCCGAATGGTGTAAGCGATCCACCAAAAGACCATGGACATCGCCAACTTGTGCTGATTTCTGAAAAAATTTATTCTGGAACATTCGGCGAGCCCGACTTGGCTCGCTAAATGGGTGCGGTGACACATCAAACTACTCGGTGAGCTTTACTGCACAGTTTTACAACTTTAAAATTTTTCAATCTAAGTCTAACATATTTGGGTTTTTTTTTTGCAGGATTCGCTAGACCCAAGGTACCAGAAAGAAATCAACCGCCCCAAAAGCGTGCACGAGGCAATTTTATCAATGAGGGTGTTGCACCCTCCTAGAATGCATAGGAAAAACTTCCTCCAAAAGGGGGAAAAGGCAAGGGAAAGGAGCTCGTAGTGCCAACGCCAGCGGTGGAGTACTCTGACATTGAAGCCTATTTATGCCACCCACCTTACTACTTCTGAAAGTGAGGGAAACTCGGGTGATAGATCACCGACCTCAGTGTCTGAACTGGAGGATGATCAAACTCTCTAGACTAGGAGAGGGAGCTACGCTCCAAATCTCTACATGATCTAGTCAGGATCCCAGTGCCGCCTACTCCTCTACATCCAACGCTGATTGTTGAGAAGGTTCCTCCGGTGCCACCAGTTCAGGCACCCACACCTAGGTTATTTAATTGACTGAGGGCCGAGGGTTTGAGGACCATCTTGGAAGAAAATAGATTGTCTACTGACGGAGTACTAGACCGGTACCCAGAGGTATGGAACACTATCAAGTTCCACAAGTTTGAAATCCTCACAAAGCCCCTAGGCTCCAATATTCCTACTTGGGTCCGTAAGTTTTATGCGGAGTATAGTAAGCTAATGCCAAAAGGGAAGAAGAAGGACAGCTCGTTCAAGCAGGTGGATCATGTGATAGTGCGGGGCCGGAAAGTAAAATGCAGCAGCACCGACATCAATGAGGTGCTTGGTTGTACGATTAATGTAATCCATTACTATGTGGATAAAATACAGAAAAAGACTCTCGATGACTTGAAGGGTTAGTTAGAACCACTGATTTGTGACATCACACCGCTGTGGATTGAGGCAGGTGTCCCTATAGAGAAGAAGGACCTGAACGTGGCTGCTAGATATTGGTTTGGGTTCATCAACAGCACATTGATGCCATCACAGAATGATTCGATACTCCGGCATCTGAAGGCTACTTGTTTGGGTTGTATCCTGGACCGGGAGAGACTTAATCTAGGTCTGATCATTGAGAAGGAGATGTCCATGAGGGCCAAGCAGAGCCATACCTCTCTCCCATTCCAAGTCCCGATTACAATGTTGTGCAGACGTGCCCGTGTTCCTTTCATTTCTAAGATGAATGTGGAAGTGACTCCCACTTCCTCTATTGACATTTAAAGGATAGAGGTTGAGTTAATGAGGGATAAGGCTGATAGGAGGAGAGCTGCACCGGCAGATACTTCCCTGGTCATTGATGTGGAGATGCTGCCAACAGAGGCAATCCTTCCTACTCAGGCCAGTGAGTCTATAGGTACCCCTGGCACTTCTACGTATATCCCTTCTAGTTCTACTACTGCTCCTCCTCCTACTATTGCTTCTTCTCGATACCGATTACCCAGGCTATGTTATATAAAATGGGCCACCTTGCCAGTCTGCCAATGTTCATGCCACCCGGGTAGAGTCTGTTGAGCCTAGGCTAATTGAGAAGGCACTTGTTGCTGCCTTAGCCCTGATTAGGCTAAGTTTAGAGAGAACAGAGAGATGATAGATGCCCATGGATTGGCACTAGATGCCCTCACTGTGAGAGTGGAGGCTTGTGAGCAAGAAAGGGGTGTTTCTACGGATGTGATGGCCTTGAAGGCCGATATGGTTGGGTTACGACGCGATGTAGATGAGTTGAAATCCACTAATATCTTGATGTTATTCGGCACTATGGATCTTCTAGAGGTTTTGAGTACAGATTTCCCAGCCTGTTCTTGGAGTTTTTGGGATTTTTTACCTTGAATTTTTTATTCCAAACACTGTTCTTGGAGTTTTTGAGTAGAATTTCTAGTGAGTTTTGATTTTTAGTTGATTTCAAGCATTGTGAAGACTTGCAAATTATTACCCAAAATGATGGAGAACATATTTGGTAATTGTTTCCTATTTTTTATAATGTGTGGCTAAAACCCCCATTCTTGGGGGTGTGATTATGTGATTAATTGTCCCAATTAGCTTATGGGTGTTAGTAATTACTGATTCATTTATTGTTCTGAAGTGGGTTCAATTGATAATTGAGTTTTAATTCATGAATTGTAGTTGCAAATGAAGTTCTAGCCTAGTATTCTTTTCTTGCTTGAGAAAGAGGCTTTAGAATTAAGGTTATCAATTGATGTTTGTAGTGATTGGATTATTGTGGGTTCATCTTGAGAAAGTGAATCCTAAATTCGATCCTACCAATCTAGCTCGAGAGAGTATTAATTAAGGTTTTGGGTTCTTCTTAATTGTTATGCTTGTTGAGGTTCGAGAGAACTCGCTTGAATCGTGATAGTATCGAGAGATGGCTATTACATCTAAAGTTTAGCCTAATCTATTCTTATCTTAGTTCATTTCTTAACTTTTGGGAGACATTACCACACCGAAAAGAGAGGGTACTACTTGCCAAGGTAGGACCTATATACATAATAGCTATCTAGTGGATCCACTAAGCTAAGACCTACGGGGGCACATAGTTATGGAACAAGGAGATTGCTACTAGAAACCTTGACTTGCTAGGCGCGGAGGTTCCCATCTCATGAGACAACATCTATGTTGGGAACCCGGACTTGCTAAACGTGAAGGTTCTCTTGTGGGAAGCCGGACTTGCTAAACGTGAAGCCCCCACTCTCATTTTTCATGTTCACTAGGTGCTAAGCTCCAACTCCCTTTTTAAACATCTTTAAGCCTTTATTTAACATTAGTTCTTAAAATAGGCTTTAGGAACTTAATCCCTCATATCATATAGCTCAAAGGTTTCTAAAATGAGAATGACCTTTCATCATAGAACCTACATTATGTGAGAATGACCTTTCACATAATCATACCATATTCATAACATAGTCTAGTTTAGAGTACAATTGAGGAAACCTTTCAAGAGACTCACTTTCACTATATTATCATAACCCTATTCATTCATTCATGTGTGTGTACATATGTGAGAAAGCCTTTCACATAAACACATTTATACAACACATATTCATACCTTGCTAATCATACATTTTGCATTCATAATAAGATGTAAGGGTGCATATAAGAGTTAACCTTTCAATAGACACCATAACATATCATATTCATAGCTATACATGTAGAGTGTGTGTGCATATTGGTCCTCATAGTGACATAATAGCAACAACATTGATATTGAGTGCACTTCCCCTCAAGGGATCACCACACATTCACAATGTCCCCAAATCATAAGCAATTCACATATAAAGCCTTTAGGGATTCTAGACCACACACCCACACTTCATCATAGGAGACAAGGACACATTCAACTTTGAATACGTACTCCTAACATGTATATGATCAAACATTCATATAGGGGTCATATAGGTAGGGGTCACTCCACAATAGTACTTAACATAATCAACCATGTAGACCACACCTTATCCCTAACTTTATCATTCACATTATACTCCTCATCATCAACACACTTTAAACATCATGCTAGCATTGAGGATTTCATACATAACCTTCATAGCACAACTTCATAAACATAGGCATCATAATCATCAATTCACTTCACATCTATTGCCTTCAAGGCCATAATCTCAACATACATAGATAGACAAGAAGTAAACACCGCCACCATAAGTGGACCAAACCATACAACATTAATTCTCATACTATAGAGTAGAAGTTAGGTCCTCGGGAACCCTTAGGGTGGTCCCGGGGAGTCATACCTGAATGTTTTGACCCTAAAAACATTTATTAAGACACTAGGGTCACCTCCAATGATTTTAGACTTCAAACAACACATAAAAACATGAACAACATACTAGAACACACCAACACGTAAAAAGACTAGGTTCCGAACATCTTGGTCGTCCCTTGATGTTTCACTTCCAAACTCTTTAAAACTGACTACAAAGGCTACTCTTCATTATTTTTAACAAGTTATTAATGCATAAAACCCATGTGAGGCTATACTTTATCCTACTTCATTTTGAGGGTTGTTACAGTTTTGGGCGACTGCTTCTTTGATAAAGTAATTCCATGTCTAAAAGGAAGAAACCCTTTTTTGGAATTTTGCATGCTAAACCTCGCAAGAATAGTATCAATATAAAGTGCTTGAGACAAGCCTAATATTCTTTGTTTGCGATCTCGCAAAAGCTTAATCCCAAGGATATGAGTCGTTTCTCCCAAGTTTTTCATTTCAAAACGCGATGACAACCACTCATTAACCAACTTCAACATGCTCACATTATTTCCCATGAGAAAGATGTCATCTACGTACAGAATTAAAATGTTTCTCTCTCTCTCATAGATGCATGATTCATTTTCAAACTGATCAAAACCAAAAGTTTTAATAGAATTGTCAAAACATATGGTCCATGCCCAAGATGCATGTTTTAATCCATAAATGGATCTCTTAAGTTTACAAACCATGTGTTCATTGACATTTACCATGAAACCTTCTGGTTGTGCCACATAAATGCACTCATCAAGACTACCGTTTAAAAAAGATATCTTTACATCCATTTGCCAAATCTCATAATTATAATGAGCAACAATGGATAAGAGAATCCTAATGGATTTAAGCATGGCTACCGGTGAAAAAATTTCCTCATAATCGATTCCTTCTTTTTGAGTAAATCCTTTCACAACAAGCCGAGCCTTAAAATTTATCACTTTTCCATCAACACCTCTCTATTTCTTGTAGATCCACTAACAACCAACAAGTTTAACACCTATTGGTGGTTCCACAAGAGTTCTATTTCTTCATTCTGCCACCCATTTTATTGTGGTGTTCCTGGGGAAGAATATTGAGATGTAATGCCCGATTCTAATAGGTACTTAATAAATTCCGCCGAAAGGTATTCACCACCATGATCTGATCGTAATGTTTGGATATGTTTACCATGTCGCTTTTCTGCTTTTATCTTGAATTCTTTGAACTTTTCAAAGCATTCAGATTTATGGCGCAACAAATAAATGTATCTATATTTTGAGTAGTCATCTCTAAAAGTCACAAAATACTCAAAAACCCTTCTTGCTCGTATATTCATAGGACCACACAAATCAATATGAATTAATTCTAACTTATTACTGGCTCTATTTCCTTTGGAAGGGAAATGTCTCTTTGTCATTTTACCTTCTAAATAAGATTCACATATTGGTAGTGCCTCCACTTTCAATTAACTCAGAGGTCCATTAGAAACCAACTTTAAAATCATATTTATACTATATGACATAGACATAAGTGCCATAAGTAAATTTGACTCAATTAAGAAATATGTTTTCTTTATGAGAAATATCAATATTATTTAATTCATTTTGTTGTAGCATGTCATGGGAGACTTCACATACAAATAGATGATGTATTTTAGGAGAACTATGGATGAATTGCTTATAATACTTAATAACAACACATTTATTTGTAAATAAAACTTCATAACCAGCATCCATTATTTTAAAATTGAAAGTAAATTTCTTCTTATCGAAGGTACATAAAGAACATCTTTTAAATATATAACTCTGGAACTACTAAAAGAAAAGGAGATATTTCCTATTGCTAGGACTGATGTTGGTTCCCCATTCGCCTGAAAAACATAAACTTCATTCTCGCTTAGCCGCCTCATTTCCTAAAACCCCTGCAAAGAAGTGCAGACATGGTTAGTGGATCCCAAATCTACAACCCATAATTGGGTAGAAACATCCACTAAAAAGGTTTCAACGATATTTAAATAAGAATTACCTTTGTTCTTCATTTTGGCTTGATAGTCAGGGCATTGCCTCTTGTGGTGACTAGGCTGCTTGCACTGGTAACACTTGCCCTTAGGCTTAGCAACACCACCTCTAGAACCTCCAGGTGCCACAACCTTGCACAACTTCTTCTTCTTCTTCTTTTGGGCTTTAGCCGGCTTAGAGAAAAAAGCGACAGGTTTGTCCACCATATATGCCACCGAGGGAGGAGTTTGCTGCTTGATAATGAATTCCGTTGATGTCAGTTCATTAAACAATTTCGCAAGAGACAAATCCATCATGTTCATATTATAATTCAAGAGAAACTGTTGAAAACTGTCCGGCAAAGTCTGTAGGATCATCTTTACCTGAGATTCCTTATCAATAGCAGCTCCAAGTATCTCCAGCTCATTCAGATAATTCATCATGTTCAGTAGAGGAGATCCTTCAACCAATTTGGTGGTCAAGAGATCCTTTTTTGCAGTCTGTTTGGCAGCATGATTCTGCTCTCCGAACAGCTCTTCATGAGATTTGAGCATATCGTAAGCAGACGTCATAGACTGATGTTGATGTTGTAAGACATTCGCTATTGAGGAAAGAATGTAGCACCTTGCGATCTCATCATCCTTGAATCATTTATCATAGGTCTTGATCTCATCATCAGTAGCATCCTTTGGTTTAATGGAGCATTCTTCAACCAACACAAATTTGAATCCCTCGGATGTTAGAACAATATCAAAGTTTCGTTTACAGTCCACATAGTTAGGACCTTCCAGTTTGTTTTGTGTCACGCCCCGAAGCTACCCCCAAGTCTTAGACACGGGACCTAGGATCACGAGTGACCCCAAGATAACCCTGAGCTGGCATATCATAAGCAAGTGAACAAATCTATGAAAAGATAAACAAATGCGGAAGCTAAATCATGAGATACTCAAAGATGGGGAAATATTTAATATTGTTTAAATATAAAGAAACTATGAGTTTAATAACAACTAAAAGATCAAACTCAAAACTAAAGATGAATCTAGTATTAAGTCTGAAATAAAGCCTCTAACTGACTAGACCTGCTGGGACATGCCCCCACCTAACTTCTAGTAAACCTAAAACTAAAAGACTGAAAAAGAAGGATAACATGTCAATCGTCCTCAAAGAATAAGGACTCACCACTGATGCTGATGAACTGGAGATCAGGATTCGATCTATGCGTGATATGAATGCTAAGGACCTGAACCTATATCACGAGAAGATGTAGCGCAGAGTATGCGACAGTACTTGAAAGGTAATGAGCATGTAAGATAGGATAAGTCGAATAACATATACATAACTGAACAAAGAAATACGAGCAATGATATAATCTGAACATGAAGTAAATACAAAAATATACTGAATATTGAACTAACTGAATGCAATGACCAAAAACATGACATGCTCAGACTGAATACTGAACTGTAACTGATAACTTGGTCAATGCACTAGAATCTGACTGTGGGAGCTACTAATAACCGACATAAAACCACATGAGTTAAATGTGGAGTCCAATGTATACGCCCCATCGAGAGGACCCAATATACCTTGCAAAGGGTATAAAGGCATGACTACGTGATCACTAAATATGATGCTAACAAAGGGGACTTACAAACCTACAGGGGCACGTAGTTCTGGGACTGTGAGGGTGACTAACCCTAGTCACACTCGGTATTAAGCCTACTCCCAAATGATTATGTAAGTAACATATTATAACTGAATTTTGTAATACAAAATAGCTCAAACATATTGACATGCTAACTAAAAACGCAACATTAATATACTGATAATGAAACTTTCTTAACTGGGCATGTATAACTGAATAAACTGACTTAGCAAGTGTAATTCATGAACTAAACGAATCTACACAACTAGGGTTCTGAATTTCATGCAAGGATTGAGCAACATAGTTACGAAAACATGATAATATGATTGGGATTAATCTACCAGCTAAATCACAGCAATAATCTGGAGTTCTAGAAACCCTAGGTCTAAACATAATAAAGGAAATCAAGAATCTGACTGAATTCTAAGAACCTAATGGGTGAAAGGAACCCACAAGTGAAATTCCACATACCTAGTGACGAATTTCACAGAGAAATCATTTAATTTCGAGGCTAGAATAGATGAAACATTATTGTGTTCTTGGACTAGGGTTTCTCGACTCCTTTCTCCTCTTTTCGTTCTAATTGGATGGATTTTGGAGAATGAATTGACTAGGGTAGGTTCTAATTTAGTTGCTAGACTAAAAATGACAAAAACTACGTAGTTTAGGGGTTAAACGACGTAATTTAGGGGTCCAACGTATAGGGAAAAGACAAAATGACCCCTGACTTAAAAGTTGTTGGGGCCAACCGACGGTCCATGAACTGACCCACTGTCCATCCTGTTAACTGTCGACTAGCTTCAGAGAATGGAAGTCTGGGGTCTCGATCCACAGAACAGGACCATAGCCCTTGGCCTAACCTACGATTCGTGGGTCCGACTTTGGGTCGACCCTTAGACATTTTTCTGGACTATTTCTATAAAGGGCTATAGGTGGCCATCCACAGACCCCACCTACGGTCTGTGGGTCACCCTACAGTCTGTGGGTGGTTCCTGTCGTTCACACGTGCAACTTCTAAAATCTGTAATTTGATCTGTCTAGGATACAGGGTGTTACATTATCTCCCCCTTGGAACATTCGTCCGCGAATGAAGACTAAACTAGCTGAATATGGAGGGAAAGAGCTGCAAACCCTACCACTAAGTACTGAAAACTTATTTCTGACTGAACTAAGTTCCAAGAACATGCAAATACGATGACAATGAAACTATAACTAAAGGAACTTGATATTAAGACTGAATTCATGCAAGAGTAAACTGAGAGAGTGGAGAGGAATTATTACCTCAAGCTGGAATGGAATCGGAAGGAAAGAGATAAGAATACTTGGCCTTTATGGTTTCTTCTACCCAAGTAGCTTCCTCTACGGACTGACTCCTCCACAAAACCTTACATGAAGTGACTTCTTTGTTTCTCAACCTTCGAACCTGACGATCAAGGATTTCAACTGGCTCATCTTCATAAGTGAGACTATCCTTCACAGCCACACTTTCTAATGGAACTATAGATGCTGGATCATCCACACACTTCTTCAACAAGGAAATGTGAAAGACTGGATGGATTGTTGCTAGTTTTGCTAGCAACTCTAACTCATAAGCCACTTTACCAACCTTTTTCAAGATTTTGTAAGGACTTACATATCTGGGGTTGAGCTTCCCTTTCTTGCCAAATCTCATCCCCCCTTCATAAGTGACACTTATAGGAAAACCTAATCATCAATCTCAAACTCTAAGTCCCTTCTCCTTACATCTGCATAGGACTTCTGATGACTCTAAGTTGTCTTAAGTACATCCCTAATGAGTTAAACTTTTTCCATCGCATCATGAACCGAATTTGGCCCTATCAAGGATGATTCACCTACCTCAAACCAACAACTTTAGATCCACATCTACGCCCATACAATGTGTAACAACCCGGAAAAACTAGTAAGACCAAGCTAGAGCCTAACGGAAACTAGTAGGTGAAACTAGAGCCTTACGTGTGAGCTTTCGAGTTTGATGTTTGGTTATAGGTTGTAAAATGAGTTCCCGAGTTTAGATTGAGGTAATTAGGGATTAAACGTCAAGGTACGATCCCCCAAGGACCTACCAAGGGTCCTTGAGGGGAACCATAAAGTCTAGACCCCATGGCAGCCTAAGTTCCATTTTTCTGCCCAAGAAGTGTGACCCAAAGAGGGGAACTATGCCCCGTAGGGTGGTCCACGCTGCGTGGAGTGGATCGTGGGTCAAGGGGGGAACTTAGGAGCTTCAAGTTCAACCTAAGCCCCACCAGTATAGAGTGTGAGCTGACCTACGCCCCGTAGGTGGTGGCCGTAGGTCACACGTGCAAGCTGTTCAAAAATTCTGCCTAAGGTAAGCTTTTCCTAATTAATTCCTAATGTAATTATATTAGTATAGGGTCGTTTTATACTTATTTAATAAGTATGTATAAAGTATTTTTATTTCATTAAACACCTCATTAATTTATTAACCCAAGATCCCAAATCAAAACCCAAATACTTTCCCCTCCAAAAATCTTCTCTCTAGAACCTCCATTGAAGAACCAAGAAAGAAATCAACTAGGACTTGAATATGGGAGATTTTCAATACGAATTTGGTTGGGTTCTACACCTAAGGTATGGTAGTTTTCATCCTTCGGTAGCTATCACCCAAGGTGCCCCTTCAAAAGCTTTTATCTTAAAGCTAGAAAACCCAAATAGCTAGGGTTTCAACTCAACCCCATGGATTCCTTTCAAAGTTGCTTTTAAAGGTTGAATTATTATTTTTTATGGATGAATTACTGATTTTACATGATTCTAACTTGAATTCTTCAAGAATCCATGAGATTCCCCAATCCTAGCTATGATCCTTCTTTACATTAAGAATGTTGTTGCAAGTTGGTTCAATTGATTGGGTGGGAGTTGATTATGATGTAATTACATGATTTTAGTATAATTCTACATATACTCTTGATTAACCTAAGATTCTAGGGTGAAATTGATATAGCCTAGGGTTATGTCATGAAAGAGGCAAACTGATGGTTTAGATGTGACCTTCTAAAATTGATGAATTACCTTAGATTAGATCACCTAAACATGAATTGCTTATGAGTGAATTTGTAGACAAAAATGAACTTGATTAGGTCTTACATGATGAATCATGGTTGAGTAGTATTGAGATTTAGTTTACTTGATGTTATATGACTATAATTGAGTAAGAATGAAGCATGTGGTTAGTCTACCTTGAGATTTAGTTTTACATGATGACCATGTGAGGTGTTGCTTGAGAGTAATGCTCATAATATGAAGATGAATCCTAAGGCTTTAAAGGTAAAAGCTAATAGGGATGAACTATGGATATTGAGGCTTTAATAAGAAAGCTATTATGCATGTTGAATTGTATAAGGTACTATTGTGGAAGGACTTTACCCACATGACCTATAATATGAGTATATGAGCTTATACATGCAATGAATGAACTATTTGGGTTATGATTATGTACATGTCTATTATGATGAATGTTAGATGTGTTGATTTACATTGTTTATGATCCTTGAATGCAAAATATGTGTGAACTATGCAAGATTGTGATATTATGTACATGTTTCTGAACACTTTGAGAGGGAAGTGTCTATGATAATAATGTTGTTGTTGTGTCATTGCAAGGACAATCACACACACACTCCATGCATAAACTTGATTATGATGTATCAATGGTGTTAATTGAAAGTATAGTTCTCATATCCATCCTTACACATTGTTATGGATGAAATGTACATGACCATGATGATCCTATTGTGTTGATTGACAGTCCATTCTCATGAAAACACATGATCTTGGTGTGAAATGTTTACTCACATACTAATGATGATTCGAAGGTTGAAAGTCCATTCTCACCTACTTGAGTCTATGAGCTATTTTATGAGTTGGATTGAACGAAAGGTGAAATACTCCTTCAAACATGTCAACCCAATTCAAAGACTAAAACAAGTTATTTTGAAAAATAATACTTAGCACTGAGTGGATATGGAAAGTAAGGTAGAGGCCTTTCCGTCAATACAAGAGGTCGGGTCATTTAAATTATTCTCATGAGATGGAAGCTCCTTCGCCAATACAATAGGTCGGGTTTCTAGAAGAAATCTCCCTATCCCATAACTATGTGCCCACATAGGTATTTAGCTAGTGAATCCACCTAAAAGATAATACATTTAGTTCTACCTTAGGCAAGTAAGAAACCTTTTTCGGTGTGGGGTTACACGACACTGAATTCCATGTAGCTCACATGGTCTATGTCAGTTAAGGCTATTTTCCCTCTATGAACAAGAAAGTGAGTTATGTGCTATGGTTCCTTAAAAGGGATACTTAGTATGAGTGGTAGTATGGGATGTCATTCATACATGGCACAAGTAGACCTTGAGAGTAGCCATGGTGTGTTTCTCTTATTTTTTAAACTATGAACATGAAACATGAACTATCACTAATGACTACTCAAGAAGATCTACTTAGTATGAGTGAGGGTATGGGACTTCACTCATACATGTCACAAGTAGACTTTGAGAGTAGCCATGGTATGGTTCCATTAAATTATGATGATTTATGTATTAATGCATGCTCCATTTGGATTGTTGTTATGATTGACTTTTCTTGACATGAGCTAATGAATACGCATGTTTCCTTATCTATGAGTATTAACTATGGATGAGACTAATGTATGATAAGTATGAGTATGGTGACCTAAAGGTAGTACTTAGTGTAGATAGGGTTATAGGATCTTATCTATGTATGGCACAAGTATAACCTAGGGTCACTTATGTGATGGTTCTATTATGATGAGGTGGTTTGTGTATTTGACTATGTATGTACAATATGCCTTATGAATGTTGATGTTTGCATTATGCCTATGATTGGAGACTATGTTGTTATCCTTATGCTATGATGCACTATCTATGAGTGGTCTTATGAGTATGTTCTCCAACTATTTTCCAAAGAGGATCTTTCAAATTGGCATATGCATGGTTTTCAACCAAAATGTCCTTTTTAGCATGTTTCAATGATTTTTATGCATGGCTACCATACTTGGTACATTTTTGTGCTAACCCATATTTCTACATTTTCTGTAAGTGTAGGCTTTGGAGATATTGGATTTCATCCTCGTGGCTAGGACCTTAGTAGATCAAGAAGAAGAAGATTGGTGAGTCCTCATAGTATTCGAGGACTTGACCATATGTCCTTTATGCCTTTATGCTTATGTTTTAGACTTATGTAAGGGTTATGTCCCTAAGATTGTATTTCAAGAGTTGTATTCCAAGTATTATAGATGGTTTGAGACATAGTGTCATAGACTCTTTTTCATTTTATAAAAGACTTCGATTGTAAATAAAAGTTTTAAATTCTGCACTATTTTCATATGCTCTTATGTTCAAGATATGTTATAAGGCTTATATAAGACCCCTTCAAGGTCGAGTATGCTATGTTACTTCTAGGGGTCCCATGGGTCGTGACACAATGCCTTATAAGGGTCCATCTAAATACTAGAATGGTAGCTATTATTGTAGGCGAACTCTATAAGAGTAATGTGATCATCCCAACTACCCTTGAAGTCAATCACGAACGCTCTCAATATGTCCTCTAAAGTCTGAATTGAACGCTCTACCTGACCATCCGTCTGTGGATGAAATGGTGTGCTGAGATTTACCTGGGTACCAAGACCTTTCTGAAAAGACTTCCAAAAATGAGAGGTAAACTGAGGTCCTCTATCTGAAATGATGGACAAAGTAACCCCATGCAACCTGACTATCTCATTAATGTAAAGCTTGGTGTAGTCCTCCGTCGAATATGTAGTCTTTAACAGCCAAAAAGTGAGTGGACTTAGTAACTCTGTCTACTATTACCCAAATGGAATTTTGTTGTCTGCGAGTACGAAGTAAACCTGTAATGAAGTCCATGTTGATCACTTCCCACTTCCATGTAGGAATGTTGATCTCTTGAGTCATACCTCTTGGTTTCTGATGTTCTATCTTCACTTGCTGACAATTAGGGCACTTAGCCACAAATCTGCTATATCCCTCTTTATGCCATTGCACCAAAAGACTTCCCGCAGATCACAGTACATCTTAGTGGCACATGGATAAATAGAATACATGGAGTTATGGGCTTCTGAAAGGATCTGTTGTCTGAACTCACCCACCTTAGGAACACATAAACAATCCTGATAACGAAGCACACCATCTCCCCCGTGGGAGAAAACCTCAACTTTTTGTTGATGAACTACACCATTCAATTGAAGTAAAATAGGATCACTGTCTTGTTTTTCCTTAACCTCCACTACCAAAAAAGATTTTGACCCATTCTGAACTGTCACACCATCATCTGATATGCTCATAAGAGAAACTCCTAAGTGAGCAAGCCGGTCAACATCTTTTGCCAATTCCTTCCTTTCTTCATAAACATGTGCTATACTACCTATATATAGCTTGATAAGAGCATCAGCTACTACATTGGCCTTACCAGGATGGTCAAGCAAATTCATATCATAGTCCTTGAGGAATTCAAGCCATCTCCTCTAGCTAAGATTCAACTCTTTCTGGGTGAACACCTACTGAAGGCTTTTATGGTCTGTGAACACATCTACGTGAACACCATATAAGTAGTGTCTCCAAATCTTTAGGGCCAATACTACGACTGCAAGCTCAAGGTCATGAGTTGGATAATTCTTCTCATGCACCTTAAGTTGACTAAAAGCATAAGTTATAACCTTACCTCGCTGCATCAACACACAACCTAGGCCGACTTTGGATGCATCACAATAGATCACATAACCATTTGAACCCTCTAGTAGAGTCAAAATAGGAGTTGTAGTCAACCTAGTTTTAAGTTTGGAGAAGCTCTTCTTACACTCATCTGACCACTAAAACTTAACCTTTTCTGAGTCAACTTAGTCAATGGAGAAGTTATGGATGAAAATCCTTCCACGAACCTTTTGTAATAACTATCCAAACCTAAGAAACTTCTTATATCAGTAGGAGAGGTAGGTATGGGCCATTGTTTCACTCCTTCTATTTTCTAAGAATCCACTCGGATCCCTTTGCTAGACACAATATGACCAAGAAAAGCAACTGATTGCAACCAAAGCTCACATTTGCTAAACTTAGCAAATGACTAGCGATCTTTGAGAGTTTGTAGAACAACCCTCAATGAGTTGTATGCTCTTCATCATTCCTAGACTAAATGAGGATATCATCAATAAGGACGATAACGAACAAGTCCAAATACTGCTTGAACACCATGTTCATCAAATCCATAAAAGCTGCAGGAGTATTGGTTAGTCCAAATGACATAACTACAAATTCATAATGACCATACCGAGTTCTTAAGGATGTTTTTGAATAGTCACTATCTCTGACTCTGAGTAAATGATAACCGAATCTGAGGTCTATCTTCGAAAAATGACTAGCACCCTGAAGTTGGTCAAACAAGTCAACAATCCTGGGAATAGGGTATTTATTCTTAATTGTCACTTTGTTCAACTGTTGATAGTCAATGCACATCGTGATAGAACCATCTTTCTTTTTCACAAACAACATTGGAGCACCCCATAGGGAAATACTGGGTCTGATGAAGCCCTTATCTAGAAGGACTTTCAACAATTCTTTCAATTTCTTAAGCTCAGCTGGAGACATTCTGTAAGGAGGAATAGAAATAGGCTGGGTATCCAGAAGGAGATCAATTTCGAAGTCGATTTCCCTTTTGGGAGGAACTCCGGGAAGATCTTCTGGAAACACTTCTGGAAAATCATTTATTATAGAAACTGACTCAAGAGTTGGGGTTTCGGAGCTGGAATCCCTAACCCGAACTAGATGATAGATATACCCCTTGGAAATCATATTGCTAGCCTTAAGATAAGAAATGAATCGACCCATAGGCACTGAGCTACTACCCTTCCATTCTAAGACTGGTTCGCTAGGAAACTAAAAATGAACGATCCTAGTTCTACAATCGATTGAGGCATAACAGGAATGCAACCAATCCATGCCTAGAATGATATCAAAGTCTACCATTTCTAACTCTACAATATCTGCTGAGGTGACTATATGAGAGACTATGATAGGGTAGTTTCTATATACCCGTCTAGCTATAATTGTGTCACCAACTGGAGTAGAGACTTAGAAGGGTTCTGAAAGAGTTTCTGGACTGACACCGAAGTTCACTACTATATAGGGAGTTACAAAGGAAAGAGTAGCCCCTGGATCTAATAAAGCAAAAATTCTAAATGAAAGACTCGTAACGTACCAGTAAACACTTCAGGAGAATTTTTCTGGTCCTGGAGAGCATACAACATGTTCTGGCATTGACCGCCACCTATACCAGATGAAGCACCCTATTGAGTTGGGAGACCTTCTGGTGTTGCTGGAGCTGTAGACTGAGCCCTACTATTGTTACCTCCCTGACCCTATTTAGAAGAAGGGCAATACCTCAACCTTTGACCATTCTGACCACACCTAAAACATGTTTCCTTTCCTGCACGACACTCTCCCGGATGGTTCTTACCACATTTTGGATAAGTTGGGTTGGTTCTAGTACCTGAAACACTTCCCTTAGACTTAGAGTCTGATACCCTACCTTTCTGATCCTGTCAAAACCTGGAGGATGGAGCACTAGATGATGAAGGTCCTGGAGCTGAAGATTTATGCTAAAACTGTGAGCGATTTCCACCACCCTATTTTTGCTGAGAGTAATCATAGTTTCAAGTCCTAGCCTTCTTGTTGTCCTTAGCCATTTCCCTAAGCTTATCTCCCTCAACCTGTTGAGCATGAGTCATGAGCCTAGAGATGTTCATATCATCCAACAACATAGCATTTCTGCACTTTGTCTTTACCAAGTCAGATACCGCAAATAGGAACTTACTCATCTGCGCCCTCGAATCAGCAACCATGTGTGGAGCATACTTGGAGAGTTGGGTGAACTTAAGTCCGTACTCTTGGACTGACATAAAACCTTGCCTCAAATTCATGAATTCTTGAGTTTTTGCCTCTCTCAACTCTCTTGGAAAGAACATGTCCAAAAAAGCTCCGGTAAAACACTCCCAAGTCACAGGAGCTACATTCTCACCCATGTTTTCTTTCCACTGCGTGAACCATATGTGAGCCACATCCTTAAGCTGATATTACGCCAACTCTACCCTATCATTTATAGTCACTTGTATCACTCCAAAAATTTTCTTAACCTCATCAATGAAGTACTACGGGTCTTCACCAACTTGCGACCCTATAAACTCAGGCAGATTCATCCTAACGAAATCACGAACCCTAGCTTCCACTGATCCACCACTAGCATTTGCAGTAATTGGAACCTGCTGATTGTTCTGGTTAGTCACACTCTGAGCCAAAAGCTGAATCACATTTCGAAACTCTACATTTGAAACCTCCTGATCTGGGACTAGAGAAGATGTGTTAGCGTTGCGGGCATTCGCATTCCTTGCATCAGCTCTACGAGAAGGCATGATCTAAAAATCATAACGATGAGTTAGAAGCGAGAAGTTGGTTCATACCATACGCACGATAAGAATAGCAAAGAAAGTGAAGTTTTTCCTAAACTAGTTTGTAGCCTCCCTCTCATTAGATATGGTGAACTTCACACCCATGAAAAAAAGCCCCTACTTAGTGTGGCTTTTCAGACATCCAAGGACACTTAAACCTAACGCTCTGATACCAAGTTTGTCATGCCCCGAAGCTACCCCAGGGTGTAGACACTGGACCTAGGATCACAAGTGACCCCAAGCTAACCCTGAGTTGGCATATCATAAGCAAATGAACAAATCTATGAAAAGATAAACTAATATGGAAGCTAAATCATGAGATAACTGAAAGATATGGAAAACCCAATATTTTCTGAATATAAAGAAACTATGACTTTAATAACAACTGAAAGATCAAACTCAAAACTAAAGCTGAATCTAGTACTATGTCTGAAATAAAGCCTCTAACTGACTAGAGTTGTTGAGACATACCCCCAGTTAACTTCTAGCAAAACTAAAACTGAAAGATTAAAAAGAGAAGGATAACATGTCAATCATCCTCAAAGAATGAGGACTCGCCACTGATGTTGTTGAACTAATGATTGGGACTCGATCTATGCGTTATCTGAATGTTGAGGACCTGAGCGTACATCAGGAGAAGATGTAGCGCAGAGTATGCGTCAGTACTTGAAAGGTACTGAGCATGCAGGCATGCAGGGTAGGATAAGTTGAATAACATATACATAACTGAACAAAGCAATACGAGCAATGATATAATCTGAACATGAAGTAAATACTGAAATATACTGAATGCTGAACTAATTGAATACAATGACCAAGTACCTTTTCAAGGGTATAAAAGCATGACTGGCGTGATCATTAAATATGATGCCCATAGAGGGGAATTGCAAACCTACGGGGGCATGTAGTTCTGGTACTATGAGGGTGAGTGGGTGACTGACCCTAGTCCAACTCGATATTAAGCCTACTCCCAACTGATTATGTAAGTAACACTTTATAACTGAATTCCCTAATACTGAATAGCTCAAAAATACTAACATGCTAACTGAAAATGCAACATTAATATACTGATAATGAAATATTTGTAACTGGGGAATGTATAACTGAATAAACTGACCTCACATGTGTAATTCATAAACCAAACTAATCTACACAACTAGGGTTCTGAATTTCATGCAAGGATTGAGCAACATAGTTACGAAAACATGATAATATGATTGGGATTAATCTACCAGCTAAATCACAGCAATAATCTGGAGTTCTAGAAACCCTAGGTCTAAACATAATGAAGGGAATCAAGAATCTGACTGAATTCTACGGAATGGACGAAAGGAACCCACTAGTGAAATCCCACATACCTAGTGACGAATTTCACGGAGAAATATTTTGATTTCGCGAATGAAACAGACAAAACCTTGTTGCATTCTTGGACTAGGGTTGCTCGACTGCTTTCTCCTCTTTTCTTTCTAATTGGATGAATTTTGGAGAATAAATTGACTAGGGTAGCTTCTAATTTAGTTGCTAGGATAAAACTGACAAAAACTACGTAGTGTAGGGGTTAAACGATGTAGTTTAGGGGTCCAATGCATAGGGAAAAGACCAAATGACCCCTAACTTAAAAATTGTCGGGTCCAACCAACGGACTAATCGACGGTCCGTGGACTGACCCACGGTCTGTCCTGACAACCATCGACTGGCTTCAGAGAATGGAAGTTTGGGGTCTCGATTCACAGACCAGGATCACGGCCCATGGTCTGAACTACAGTATGTGGGTCCGATCGTAGGTCGAACCTTAGACATTTTTCTGGACTATTTCTGGAAAGGTTGCAGGTGGCTATTTACTGACCCCACCTATGGTCTGTGGGTCACCCTACGGTCTGTGGGTAGTGCCAGTTGTTGGCACCTGAAACTTCTGAAATCTGCATTCTGGTCTGTCTAGGATACGGGGTGTTACATTTGGATTCAAGATAGAGGACAGAGGATTGAAGTGAGACATAGTTAATCTAAGAGATATTTAAAACAAATCATTAGTAACATATGCTTTATTTAAAAACAAAAATAAAAACATAAAACATATAATCATGCTAATGAACAGTTAGAATCGACAGGGAAAGTTAACTATTCAAGCAAATATATGAGCAATCTCATATATATAATACCACTTAAACAAGACAAGTCCAACTCAGTTAGAGAGAAATTTGTGAAGTTTAGTCAGGTATATACATTGTCGTTTGTTCATTAATTCAACATGCAACTTAGTTGGAAATTTAAAAACAAGTCATCAAATCAAAAGGCAAACATAACAGTATCAAATATACAAGTTTATTAGATGGGGAAGAGGACCTATGTCAACATATAAACTCATATATTAACTTTAAAAATCATTTGTAAGAAGTAGGGATGAACCCTTAAACTCTTGATTATCAAAATTTATTTTTTTTCAAACTATAAAAATTGTTTATCAAAAGAACGACATGATATACACATATTTAATCAAACATGTATCGAAATTATGGGCGGTTATTACATTATCAGTTATATGTAAGAGGGCCCTAATACCAATTGTTAGAGTATGCACAGCGGAAGCATTATTCAGAATCACAAACTAACAGAGTAGCACAATAATGTAAACTAAATAAATTGTGAAATTCTAACCTCTTCACACAACTCGTTCAGGGACTGGGACTCCAAGATTGCAGCCTTCTACTAATTTCTTGCTGACTCTCTCAATCAAGTCTTTTGTGGGCAAGAAAAATTTTAGAAAAAGGATGATCTTTCCTTGAGAACCACCACCTATTTATACTTTTCAGTAGAACGGAAAGGTTTGAAAGATGAAATGTTTCTAGTCATTAATAGTCATTAAATACCTTTAAGTGTGTTTAGACAGTGCTTAGTGTATCCAACAATCATGATCAATAGTCATCAACAACCATTAAATACCATTAAGTGTATTTTGACACCTTTAAGAGTATCCAACAATCATGATCAATAGTTATCAACAATCACTAAATACCATTGATTGTATTTAAAAAGTCATTAAACACCAAAGGTATTCAACAGTCATTCACCATCAATAGAAAGTAATACCCATTGAACACTATTATTTGTTTCTTTCATCTTCTAAGAAAACAAAGAAACCCAGTATTTTGCTCTTTCTTCTATTAAGGAAATAAAAAGTTTTTTTCTCTTTTGAACTAATAAAAGTCAAAAATGATTTATTCCTAAACTAAAAAAAATAATACTAGCAATCCTTTTCTTTTTCGAACTCAATCAACTAATCAGGCATAATAGGAACCATAAATTTATTAGCACAGGCTTCCAATTATAATATTTAATTCATAAAAGCATAAATTAACCATATCATAATAAATCACAGATTGTACCGCTAAAAATCTGTAACTGCACTCCTCTATTTAATTTCAATTTTTTACCGTTACAACTTATTTAACTCCCCATGTTAGAATTACCGACACAAATCAATTAAATCAAACTTCTGAAAAAATTAATTCATTGATTAATTTAATCCTTTATCTTTATACTTAAATTAATTCACGTGACGGATATATATATACAATGCACCTGCAAGGTTTTCATGTGACTACTTATAAGCAACCATAAATGGGTGTCTTCTTTCTCATATATGAGATATGGTTCTATCAACTAATTATTATTTCATAAATGTAATTTGTTATTATCCAATCCATTAGGAATATTTTGACTCATCATAGAGTCTCACCTTTTAATAGATTAAAATAATAAAGCAAATAACACAGATCATCATAACTACATCAAGATTAAGAGTATAAACTCATGTAATGGACTAGAAATATTATTTATTGAAATTCAGAACCTAAATACATATCTCAATTTGGTCTGTTCAATACATATAAAATGTACTAACACAAGAAGTTGGAATTTTACCATTCACATAAATAATATTGACTTATATTTAATCTTGTGTTACAATCATCAAGATGTTTGTCCAACTTCATCTTTGATTATGAACATTTAATTTATAACTTATAAGAACCAACAATTTTAATCTTCCGCATATGAGTTAAACAACTCCATATCCAAAAATCATCTACTATATAATTAATGGACACACATATAAGAACAATGATCTATTCAAACAAAGACTTTATTGTAATAGTTAACACAAAATGTAAAGTATTTATAAAGGATTAAAATTAATACTATAACTCAACCATATGGTTAATAGTATATCTCAACAATCTCTCACTTAGACTTATAACCATGCATGTACAATTTTAACACCCATTTCATCCACATGCATATCAAAATACTTCTGAGGTTAGCCTTTGGTAAATGGATCTGCCAAATTGTTTTTCGATTCAATCTTCAAAACTCTTATATCACCCCTTTGAGTTATATCACGAATCAAGTAATATTTCCTGTCATGACCCAAACCGTTGTTATTGGCACCCACACTTACCCTCTGGTGGGAGAACCGATACTACAACCCAACTAAGCAACTTAACCAAAAATTATGCATTTAAAGATACGGAAGCATGTTTAAATGACCTAAGAAATATTGAGTTCCCACAAACTCCGGAAGTTTAATAAACGACTAACAACTATTACGGAAAACAATGCCTAGAACCTGAAAGTCAATGTACCAAAACTCTAAAGTTCATCAAGTCTAAGAAAAAGGGGTACAACCCCGAAACTAAACCAATGAATATCTAAAATACTAGTCTAAGTCCGAAGAAAATGGACTAAACAAAGGAGAACTCATGGCAGCCTGGAAGAACTGGCTCACCCTTGAATTCGATCTCGATCACTGATCTCCTAGTTGAGGTCTATCAATAGCTGCCTAAAGATGCCCTGTACTCAACAAAGAACGAGCAAGTGCAGTATCAGTACACAACCACAGTGTACTGGTAGGATCACGCGGCTATTCCAGTAAGCGAAACATATATAAGCAGTCACAACAAAGTAAAACACGCATATACAGAATATATATATATATATATATATATATATTTCAGTTATCATTTCCGGAGCAATGTACAATTCCACATTCTCAATAACAAGTATATATGACATGTCAATGGTTCTCTCATGGAACCTAATTCAATGGTCCTCTCATGGAACCCATACCCAAACTGTTAATGTGCCGAAACGTGACACCCGATCCCAATCAGTGTGTCGGACGTGACACCCGATCCCATATGTGCACTGGAACATGGCACCCAATCCAAGTTAGTGTGTCAGAACGTGACACCTGATCCAATATGTATTTCGGTACGTGACATCCGATCCCAGTTAGTGTGTCAGAACGTGACACTCGATCTATTCAACAAGCCACAATCACAATCACAATGTACATTCTCATAATCATACAATCAAGTGTTGATTCATGGCATACAATTATTCGTTCATACTCAATTACATTAGGTGTGATCAATAGGCTTCATTCACATACATACATGCATTAAAATGAAGCAATTACTAACATACATCACGCAAAACATGAAATCAAACCATCACCTACCTTGAAACAAAGCTTGATTCCTTCTAAGACACTTAAGCCTTCCTTTTCTAGATTTTTTCCACTTGTTCTTGGTCTAAAAGCATACAAATAATGCAAGGATCAATAAAAGAGGTATAATTACCCGGATTATAATCGACATTATTAACCCTAGGCCAAATCCAAGATCCCAATACCCAACTTCAGGCTTTTTCCGCTATTAATTTTAGGGAAAACCCTCCCCCAATGATAATCACCCATAAATCTAAGTTCTACTGATCGAAAAATTGATTAGAGGAGTAAAATATTTACTTTTAGCACCAAAAGTCATGGAAAACTATCAAGAAATCGCCTGGGGTCGCCTCCTAACTCTTAAGAACAAAGTTTGCAAAATAATGACATTTTTGGGGTTTATCTTTTACTTAAGTTGCGACTGTCCCACTATAGCGGCATTAATCCCGCTCTGGCGGCTTGCGCGAAGACAGAACGTCAGAATTAGAGTCTCAAACCCCAATTTCACAACACACCTTCAACCTATGACATTCAAAAACAACATGTTCACGCTAAGATCAGTTTTGGGAGTTCTACTCGCCCGAATTTGATTCCATAAAGTTGGACGGGTTCCTTTACGTCTTAGCTATCTACTCATGTGATCAAATTCATAATTAGATTCTCATTCATTACCAGATTTTCCTAGACCCCACTGACTCAGATTTCATCCAAATTTGGACTAGGCTAGGAATTTCCAAGTTACTACCTAAAAGTTTTCTGGCTCCAATTCTTTCCCCCATTGGCGTTTCCCTAACAACAGAATTAGGTCATTACAATAGATACCAATTTACCCATTACTCATCACCGAGTGATCAACGAGGAAAGACTGGCTAAAGTAAGGGTAAAGTAGTATCAGAATCATCGAACAACTGGGGAAACTTGTCTCGCATGTCCCTCTCGATTTCCCAAGTGGGTTTCTCAACTAGGCGATGCTTCCATTGAACTTTCACGAACTTAATCTCCTTGGTCCTTAGCCTCCAGACATCACGATCAAGAATTGCAATCGATTTCTCCTCATACTGAAGGTCTTTGTCTAACACAACTGAGTCTCATTTTATGATGTAATCCCCGTCAGCATGATATCTCTTCAACATGGACACATGAAATACCGGATGAACTCTCGCTAAGTTAGGAGTTAAAGCCAATCTATAGACCACTGGCCCTACATAGTCAAAATCTCAAATGCCCCATGTATCGAGGACTAAGCTTTCCCTTTTTGTCAAATCTCATCACCAAATCAACCCCCAAAAGTTTCACATTTTCAACCTCAAACCAACCAATTGAATACCTACGCATCCTCACATACACTGCCTCAATGAAGTCATTATAATACTCAAGTAATAAATATTGTAGTATGTAAACTTAACTAACAACAAAGCTATTCCCAATAACCACCAAAGTTGATCTCACACACTCCTGCAACATGTTAACAAGGACCTTGACACAATCATCAGGACGAATCCTTTCTCACATAAGCAGGATAAAATTCTAAATCAATCATTGCTACAATTAGAAGTGAAACTGAACCAACCAACACACACTCATAATACCCAAACATCATAGTTCTTATCAACATCTCCATCTCACAACATAAATTATCATGAGCTTAAGTTATAAAAATTTGATCTTTAGACATTAGATACTCATCGAGGGATATGTCCCAGCATACAAACACTCTAACAATACTATCAAAATTCTAGATTTAGTAATTGATTGTAGATAACCCTTAAGAACAGTCGAATTGGACCCAATGATCCTGTAACGACCCTAAAAATGAACTAGTGAAACTATAGCCTAACATGTGTGCGTTTGTGGTTGTCTTGAGTCTTGATGGTGTTTCATGTTGTTCCAAGACTTGGTTGAGGGATTGAAGGGTTTATGGGCTTAGGGGTCCAACGTCAAGGTACGACTCCCCAAGGACCACCCTAAGGGTCCTTGAGGAGGAACTTAAGTCTAACCCCAAGGCTGCCCCAAATGGCCAAAGTTAGCCAAAATTGGGTGAACTACGAAAGGGGTCCACGCCCTGTGGATGGCCTCCTTAGGTTAGGCCCCTACAAACCATGCCACATCCCCAGACCACGGGTCAACAGCACGGTACGTGAGTCTAGGGCGTGAATGGCCACTATGTTGTTGTCAAGTGACCCTGCCAACTTAAGGGTGAATTGGTAAATTCACCCCAAGTCCAAATAAATGTGTGGACGGTTATTTTAAATGTTTTAACGTATTTTAAGATTATCAAAACATTAGAAAGCTATTTTAGAACTCATTATTCATTTTTCCTCAAAAAAAAAACCCTTCCCTCCTAAAAGTTCTCTCTAGAAACTCCATTGGAGATCAAGGTCAAGAGTAAGATAGGGTTGGGGATTTCAAGGTGTTTGTTCTTCAATTACATGGGATTCTTCAAGTATAAGGTATGGTTATACGTCATCTAGGTTTAGTTTTCACCCTAGAGTCAATTTCAAGGAAGTTTCTAAGTTTTCAAGTTTCATGAAAAACCCTGGGTTTTTACTCAATCTCATGGGTTCTTGCATCAAACGTTTTCAAATGATAAACTATGATTATATTGATGTTTAATTTATTATTTAAGATGAAAATACTCAATGAACACTTGATTTCTCTCAACTTTCAAATTGTGCCTTATGAAGTGGGTTTGTTGATTATGAATGAATGTTGATGGTAAATTGTGCCTAGATTGATTTAGATTATTGATTTGTATCATCATCTATGTCTAATTATGGTTAATTGTTGGTGAATTGAGGAATTGTGATCATAGCCTTGAAAGGGAAAGTTTGACCTAATTTCATGTTAATGTAGAATTGTGCTTGAATTGTTGATCCACTTGAAAGGTGGGGGTGTTTACTTACTATGTAAATTACAATTACATCCTTGAAGGTATAGTGTGATGAATTGAAGTATTATCATGATGTTGTATAATGTGAAGGATTTACATGTGATTCAATGATAGAATGATGATCTTGTATTCAAGGTATTTGTGTTAGTATTGAAAGGCTATTTCTCAATTTGACACTCATGAATGAAAATGATGGAATGTGAAGGGTTCCTATAATGTGGATGTTGAATCTAGAATTAGTAGGCATTATGCATCATTTTCTTATATAACGAATGTCTCTTGACTTGATGAATATGAATCGATAGGCTATGGCATTCCTTCCATATATGAGTGATGAATGTGTCTTGACTTGATGACTACGAATTGATAGGCATTATGCATTCTTTTCATAAATGATCTAATGTAATATATGAAGACTCTAGAATCGATAGGCTAGTCGCATTCCTTTCTTAATGAGTCAATGTACCATGAATCGATAGGCTAATGGTATTTCTTTCATGAGTGTAAGAATGTAATAAGGGAACATGAATCGATAGGCTTATAGCATTTCTTTCATATGGACCCTAGAGTTATCCTTGAATGTACCATGTATCAATAAGCTTATAGCATTCCTTCCTTGGTAATGATGTATCATGGGTCGATAGGCCTATGGCATTTCTCCCCAATACATTAATATAATGTGAATGAAATAATCTATGGGAATGTAGGCTAATCACCGAATGGATATGGTAAGATGGAAACTCTCCCAATGTTAGGTTAGAGTTCGAATGAACATCTTCCTATCCCATAACTATGTGCCCACATAGGATATTAGCTAGCGGATTCTATCCGAGCTAATGTTAACCGGTTTACCTTAGGCAAGTAGACCAACCCTTAGATGTGGGATAGTACGTCAGATTCCATGAACTAGCTCTCATGGTCTATGTCGATTAAACGCTTATTCCCATCATGTGATATGTGCACTCTAGTTTCTTGATAGGTACTACGAAATGTAGGTAGTAGTATGGGATGCTATCTATACATTACACGAGTAAGCTTTGAAAGGGCTGTAGTGAGTTCTCTAAGTCTTAAATGACTTAATGTATGAAGTCCTCTAAATGCATGAATGTGTCCTAAATGAACCTAACGAAAAATGTTGGCTCAAATGCTTAGATGTAAAGATGTATGATGTACTTGGATTGTATTATAAGTTCCTTCCTTGTCATATCTTATTGTATATGAATGTGCCTTGTCTATGGTGACTTCAAAGGATTACTTAGTGTGAGGTAGTAGTATGGGATGCTACTTGCACATTTCACAAGTATGACTGAGAGTTGCCTTAGATGTTGGTCATAATGTGATGATGTGATTCATATGATATTTATGTGACTTATATGCTCTATCTTGTAAAGGTGAGAAGGATGAATGGTAAGTTCACTTTTGGTGACCTCAAGGTGGTGCCTTAGTGTGGATGGTGGTATGGGATGCTATCCATGCATTACACAAGGCATAGCTTGAGCGTTACTAAGGTGGAGGCTCAAGGTGAAGCTAAAGGGTTATATAAGATTTTTCTCAAATGTGAATTATGTGACTTTGTATGTTGGTTGTGACTTATATTATGCCTCTTGTATCAATGTTTCATGAAGTTTTACAAAAATGGCATAAAGCATGACTTTCAACAATATGTCCCTTTTAAAGCATGTTTTTGCATGGTCAACGTACTTAGTACATTTCTGTTTGCTAACCTATATTTCTCTTATTTTTACTACAAGTGTAGGTTCTAACAAGTAATTGCATTCTCTAGTGAAGCTTGGTATTAGAGTTCTCTCAAGACCCCTTTTGGTATGTCCTCATACGTCGAGGACAAGGACTTTTATTGTTTCTAGTTCTTATATTTTAATACTTTTGTCTATACTTCGATTGTAAAAGGCCGTGAACCTATTTTGTTAAAGTTTGTCTAAGTTGGCCATGTGAGACTTAGTATTCCGCTGCTTTATAAATGAGATTTTGATAGTTTGGTTTTAAATAAGTTTTAATTCTGTACTATTTCTATATGTCTAATGTATTGAATGCTAAGAGGTTTGTATTAGAGTGAAGTTCTATAAGTGTCCTTTCGTATTCTTGAAGTCGTGCCTTAGAGTGAAATTCTATAAGTGTCCTTTTCCTAATCCTTCTCTTGTGTTTATAGGATATGAATACAAGAAGGACTCCCGCAAGGAGAGTGGTAGAGGAAGTGGTGAATGAGGTAGTTCCTCCCCAAGGTGATCAAGGTCTTCAAGGTGACCAAGTGCCTCAAGAGAATGAAGTGCTAGTGGTTCCCCCGGACATGACTAATGAAGAGATTAGGATGGCTTCGCTAACCCAAACTGGAGCCATAACATCTCAAGCGAATAGAGATGTGGGGCCTTGGGTGAATGATAATGAGAGTACCATGTCCTCAAGATTAAGAGACTTTGTGAAGATGAATCCTCCTATTTTTCTTGGCTCTAAAGTGGGATAAGATCCCCAACAATTCATGGATGAAGTTTATAAGATAGTAGATGTTATGGGTGTAACTTCTAGGGAGAAGGCGGAGTTGGCTTCCTACCAATTGAAAGATGTGGCCCAAGTGTGGTTCACTCAATGGAAATCCAATAGGCCAGTAGAAGTGGGTCCAATAAAATGGGAGGAGTTTAAGGGAGGTTTCCTCGGTAAGTACTTTCCCCATGAGAAAAGGGAGTGTAAGATTGAGGAGTTTATAAACCTTAGGCAAGGTAACATGAGCGTGGAGGAGTATTCCTTGAACTTTACCCTATTCTCTAAGTATGCTCCATCATTGGTGTCTAACCCTAGAGATGAGATGAGTAGGTTTGTTACCGGTGTATCCGACCTAATTACCGAAGAGTGTCGTACGGCAATGCTCCATGATGATATGAATATCTCTAGACTTGTTGTGAATGCTTAGTCTATTGTGGAATCCAAACTTAAGAGGGTGAATAGGGATTTGAAGAGGGGTAGATCCGATGAGCAAGGTCAACCTAGGTTCAAGAAGATAGCTCCTAACCAAGATTCTTCAAGTGCTTCTAAGGCTAATAAGGGGAAAGGTGGAGGATCTCAACTTTTTAAGCCTCTTTGTGCCACTTGTGGGAAGAGGCATCATGGGAAGTGCCTAGCCGGTACTAGTGGGTGCTATGGGTGTGGCAAAAGTGATCATCAAGTGAGAAACTGTCCTACTCTTACGACTAGAGGAATGGAGGCAAAACAAGCTCCTTATGTTGGTCGGGATCCCAATGCTCCAAAGAAGAACCGTTTCTATGTGCTTCAAGCTAACAAGGACAAAGGAGCTAATCTGGATGAAGGTACTGGTAAGTTATAGTTCCTTTTGTGGTGATGAGATCCTTATGTTGTTTCATTATAGCCTTAGTTGGGTTTTCTCCTAAGTGGGGGATGGTTTGTGAATAGTAAGGTTGTTGAGAGTGTTGATATCCTTATCTCTTTTCCTTCTATTCTGATTCAAGCTTGTGACCAAGAGTTCCTTGTAGCTTGTTAAATGTTTTGGAGTCATGTGTGATATTGAGTTTCCATGGTCTCTTTATGTTATGCATGTTCTAGTTGAATTCTTGTTTAAATGAGAAAAATGGGTTTTTGAATTGTGTTCCTCATGTTAATATGCGTCTATGATGAGCTGCCTAAATGTTTCATGAGTTGACTTGTTGAGCATTCCTAAATGTGCTTTTATGAGAAAATTGCATAATGTGCCTATTAATGTTATAATGAGAATGATGTGATTTGGAGATGGAATTTCTTCCAATGAAATGAGAAATAAGATGTTTTTATGCATAATGAGTATGTAGATGTAGTTCCTACCTTCTTGTTGTGCTTTGAGCTTATTGATATGGAGTCGATGTTTCCTCCTATGTTTATGCATTTATATTGATGTTGCATGCATGATTGTGGGCTGCTAGTCTAGAGTCGTTACCCCCTATTGTGTTTAAAGTGTCATTCGAGAAAAAATGTTCCTAAGTGGGGTATAATGTAACGACCCTAAAAATGAGCTAGTGAAACTAGAGCCTAACATGTGTGCGTTTGTGGTTATCTTGAGTCTTAATGGTGTTTCATGTTGTTCCAAGCTTTGGTTGAAGGGTTTAGGGGTGCAACGTCAAGGTACGACTCCCCAAGAATAAATCCTAAGGGTCCTTTAGGAGGAACCTAAGTCTAACCTCAAGGTTTCCCCAAATGGCCAAAGTTGGCCAAAATTGGGTGACCTACGGATGGGGTCCACGCCCCATAGGTCCATCCACGCCCCGTGGATGGCCTCCGTGGGTCAGGCCCCTCCAAACCATGCAACAGCCCCAGACCATGGACCAACAGCACGGTCCGTGAATGGACTCACGTCCGCGAGTCTAGGGCGTGAATGGCCACTGTGTTGCTGTCAAGTGACACGGCCAACTTAGGGGTGAATTGGTAAATTCACCCCAAGTCCCAATTAATGTGTGAACGGTTATTTTAAGTGGTTTAAGGTATTTTAAGAGTATTAAAACATTATAAAGCTATTTTAGAATTCATTATTCATTTTTCCCCAAAAACAAAACACTTCCCTCCTAAAAGTTCTCTCTAGAAATTCCATTGGAGATCAAGGTCAAGAGAAAACTAGGGTTGCAGATTTCAAGGTGTTTGTTCTTCAATTTCGTAGGATTATTCAAGTATAAGGTATGGTGATCCTTCATATAATGTTAGTTTTCACCCTAGAGTCAATTTCAAAGAAGTTTCTAAGTTTACAAGTTTCGTGAAAACCCCGTAGGTTTTTACTCAATCTCATGGGTTCTTGCATCAAACATTTTCAAATGATAAACTATGATTATATTGTTGTTTAATTGATGATTTAATATGAAAATACTCTATCAACCCTTGATTTCTCTCAATTTCTAAATTGTGCCTTATGAAGTGGGTTTGTTGATTATGAATGAATGTTGATGAATTTATGCCTAGATAGATTTAGATTATTGATTTGTATCATCATCTATATCTAATTATGGTTAATTGTTGGTGAATTGATAAATTGTGATCATAGCCTTGAAAGGGAAAGTTTGACCTAATTTCATGTTAATGTAGAATTGTGCTTGAATTGTTGACCCACTTGAAAGGTAGAGGTTACTTACTTTGTACATTGTGATCATGGCCGTGAAGGCATAATGTGATGAATTGAAGTATTATCATGATGTTGTATAATGTGAAGGATTTACATGTGATTCAATGATAGAATGATGATCTTGTATTCAAGGTATTTGTGTTAGTATTGAAAGGCTATTTCTCAATTTGACACTCATGAACGAAAATGATGGAGTGTGAAGGGTTCCTATAATGTGAATGTTGAATCTAGAATTGGTAGGCATTATGCATCCTTTTCTTATATAATGAATGTGTCTTGACTTGATGAATATGAATCGATAGGCTATGGCATTCCTTTCATATATGAGTGATGAATGTATCTTGACTTGATGACTATGAATTGATAGGTTTTATGAATTCTTTTCATAAATGATCTAATGTAATGAAGACTCTAGAATCGATAGGTTAGTGGCATTCCTTTCTTAATGAGTCAAAGTACCATGAATCGATAGGCTAGTGGCATTCATTTCATGAGTATAAGACTGTAATGAGGGACCACGAATCGATAGGCTTATAGCATTCCTTTCATATGGACCCTAGAGTTATCCTTGATTGTACCATGGATCGATAGGCTTATAGGATTCCTTCCTTGGTAATGATGTATCATGGGTCGAGAGGCCTAGGGCATTCCTCCCCAATATACTAATATAATGTGAATGAAATAATATATGGGAACGTAGGCTATGTACCGAGTGGATATGGTTGGATGGAAACTCTCCCAATGTTAGGTAAGAGTTCCAATGAACATCTTCCTATCTCATAACTATGTGCCCACATAGGATATTAGCTAGCAGATTCCATCCGAGCTAATGTTAACCAGTTTACCTTAGGCAAGTAGATCAACCCTTACGATGTGGGATAGTACATTGGACTCCATGATCTAGCTCTCATGTTCTATGTCGGTTAAACGCTTAGTCCCATTATGTGAGATGTGCACTATAGTTTCTTAATAGGTACTACAAAGTGTAGGTAGTAGTATGGAATGATATCTATACAATGCACAAGCAGCCATTGAAAGGGCTATAGTGAGTTCTCTAAGTCTTAAATGACTAAATGTATGAAGTCCTCTAAACGCATGAATTTGTCCTAAATGAACCTAATGAAGAATGTTGTCCCAAATGCTTAGATGTAAAGATGCATGCTATACTTGGATTGTATTATGAGTTACTTCATTGTCATATCTTATTGTATATGAATGTGCCTTGTCTATGGTTACTTCAAAGGAGTACTTAGTGTGAGTAATAGTATAGGATACTACTCTCACATTGCACAAGTATGACTTAGAGTTGTCTTAGATGTTGGTCTTATTGTGATGGTGTGATTCATTTGATGTTTATGTAACTTATATGCTCTATCGTGTAAAACTGAGAAGGATGAATGATAAGTTCACTTTTGGTGACCTCAAGGTGATGCCTTAGTGTGGGTGGTGGTATGGGACGATATCCATACATTGCACAAGGCATAGCTTGAGGGTTACTAAGGTGGAGGCTCAAGGTGAAGGTAAAGGGTTATATATGTGATTTTGCTCAAATGTTAATTATGTGACTTTGTATGTTGGTTGTGACTTATATTATGCCTCATGTATCAATGTTTCATGAAATTTTACAAAAATAGCATAAAGCTTGACTTTCAACAAAATGTCCCTTTTAAAGCATGTTTTTGCATGGTCATCATACTTAGTACATTTTTGTGTGCTAACCCATATTTCTCTTATTTTTACTACAAGTGTAGGTTCTAGCAAGTGATTGCATTCTCTAGTGAAGCTTGGGATTAGAGTTCTCTCAAGACCCGTTTGGGTATGTCCTCATATGTCGAGGACAAGGACTTTTATTTTTTCTAGTTCTTATGTTTTAATACTTTTGTCTATACTTCGTTTGTAAAGAGCCGTGACCCTATCTTGTTAAAGTTTGTCTAAGATGGCCATGTGAGACTTAGTATTCCGCTACTTTATAAATGATATTTTGATATTTTGGTTTTAAATAAGTTTTAATTTCAAACTATTTCTATATGTCGAATGTAATGAATGCTAAGAGCCTTGAATTAGACCCCTTCGGGGTCGACTACGTCGTGTTACGACTAGGGGGTGCTCTCAGGTCGTGAGAAACTTGGTACTAGAGCATAAGATTTTGGAAATGGTTTTAGGATCAATGTCTCACAAGCCACGTCTAGTAGAGTCTTGTTCATCGGTGTGAGTCACGACACATATATGAGCGAGAGGCTATAGGACGATAGAAAGTTACACTTCTTTCATATTCTTGAAGTTGTGCCTTAGATTGAAGTTCTGTAAGTGTCCTTTTCCTAATCCTTCTCTTGTGTCTATAGGATATGAATACAAGAAGGACGCCCGCAAGGAGAGTGGAAGAGGAAGTGGTGAATGAGTGAGTTCCTCCCCCAAGGTGATCAAGGTCTTCAAGGTGACCAAGTGCCTCAAGAGAATGAATTTCCGGTGGTTCCCCCGAACATGACTAATAAAGAGATTAGGACGGCTTTTCTAACCCAAGCCCGAGCCATGACGGCTCAAGCGAATAGAGATGTGGGGCCTAAGGTGAATGCTAATGAGAGTACCGTTGCCTCAAGATTGAGAGACTTTGTGCAGATGAATCCTCTTATTTTCCTTGGCTCTAACATTGGGGAAGATCCACAAGAAATCTAGGATGAAGATAAGATAGTAGATGCTATGGGAGTAACTTCTAGGGAGAAGGCGGAGTTGGCTTCCTGCCAATTGAAAGATGTGGCCCAAGTGTGGTTCACTCAATGGAAATCCAATAGGCCGGTTGAAGCGGGTCCTATAGAATGGAAGGAGTTTAAGGGAGCTTCCCTAGGTAAGTACTTTCCCCGTGAGAAGAGGGAGTGTAAGGTTGAGGAGTTATAAACTTTAGGCAAGGTAACATGAGTGTGGAGAAATATTCCTTGAACTTTACCCTATTGTCTAAGTATGCTCCATCCTTGGTGTCTAACCCTAGAGATGAGATGAGTAGGTTTGTTACCGGTGTATCCGACCTAGTTAAGGAAGAGTGTCATACGGCGATGCTCCATGATGATATGAATAGCTGTAGACTTGTTATGTATGCTCAATCTATTGAGGAGTCCAAACTTAAGAGGGTGAATAGGGATTTGAAGAGGGGTAGATCCAATGAGCAAGGTCAACCTAGGTTCAAGAAGAGAGCTCCTAACCAAGAATCTTCAAGTGCTCCTAAGGCTAATGAGGAGAAAGGTGGTGGATCTCAATTTTCTAAGACACTTTGTGCCACTTGTGGGAAGAGGCATCATGGGAAGTGCCTAGCCGGTACTAGTGGGTACTATGGGTGTGGCAAAAGTGATCATCAAGTGAGAAATTGTCCTACTCTTATGACTAGAGGAAGGAAGGCCAAACAAGCTCCTTATGATGGCTCGGATCCCAATGCTCCAAAGAAGAACCATTTCAATGTGCTTCAAGCTAACAAGGACAAAGGAGATAATCCAGATGAAGGTACTGGTAAGTTATATTTCCTTTTGTGGTGATGAGATCCTTATGTTGTTTCATGATAGTCATAGTTGGGTTTTCTCCTAAGTGAGGGATGGTTTGTGAATAGTAAGGTTGTTGAGAGTGTTGATATCCTTATCTCTTTTCCTTCTATTTGTATTCAGGCTTGTGACCAAAAGTTCCTTGTAGCTTGTTTCATGTTTTGGAGTCATGTGTGATATTGAGTTTCCATGGTCTCTTTATGTTGTGCATGTTCTAGTTGAATTCTTGTTTAAATGAGCAAAATGAGTTTTCAAATTGTGTTCCTCATGTTAATATGAATCTATGATGAGTTGCCTAAATGTTTCATGAGTTGACTTGTCGAGCATGCCTAAATGTGCTTTTATGAGAAAATATCACAATGTGCCTATTAATGTTGTAATGAGAATGATGTGACTTGGAGAAGGAAGTTCCTCCAATGAAATGAGAAATAAGATGTTTTGATGCATAATAAGTTTGTAGATGTAGTTCCTACCTTCTAGTTGTGTTTGAGCTTATTGATGTGGAGTCGATCTTTCCTCCTATATTTATGCATTTATATTGATGTTGCATGCATGATTGTGGTCTGCTAGTCTTGAGTCGTTACCCCTTAATGTGTTTAAAGTGTCATTCGAGGACGAATGTTCCCAAGTGGAGGATAATATAACGACCCTAAAAATGAACTAGTGAAACTAGAGCCTAACGTGTGTGTGTTTGTGGTTGTCTTGAGGCTTGATGGTGTTTCATGTTGTTCAAAGCCTTGGTTGAGGGCTTTAGGGGTCCAACGTCAAGGTACGACTCCCCAAGGACCACCCTAAGGGTCCTTGAGTAGGACCCTAAGTCTAACCCCAAGGCTGCCCCAAATGGCCAAAGTTGGCCGAAATTGGGTGACCTACGGAAGGGGTCCATGCCCCGTAGGTCCATCCACGCCCCGTAGGTCCATCCACACCCCGTGGAAGGCCTTTGTAGGTCAGGCCCCTCCAAACCATGCAACAGCCCCAGACCATGGACCAACAGCTCCGTGAATGGACTCACGTCCGCGAGTCTAGGGCGTGAATGGCCACTGTGTTGCTGTCAAGTGACACGGCCAACTTAGGGGTGAATTGGTAAATTCACCCCAAGTCCCAATTAATGTGTGGACAGTTATTTTAAGTGTTTTCAGGTATTTTAAGAGTATTAAAGCATTAGAAAGATATTTTAGAATTCATTATTCATTTTTCCCCAAAAACAAAACCCTTCCCTCCTAAAGGTTCTCTCTAGAAACTCCATTGGAGATCAAGGTAAAGAGAAAGCTAGGGTTGGGGATTTCAAGGTATTTGTTCTTCAATTTCATGGGATTTTTCAAGTATAAGGTATGGTGATCCTTCATCTAGGGTTAGTTTTCACCCTAAAGTCAATTTCAAAGAAGTTTCTAAGTTTCCAAGTTTCGTGAAAAACTCTAGGTTTTTACTCAATCTCATGGGTTCTTGCATCGAACGTTTTCCAATGATAAACTATGATTATATTGATGTTTAATTGATGATTTGATATGAAAATACTCTATGAACCCATGATTTCTATCAAATTTTAAATTGTGCCTTATGAAGTGGGTTTGTTGATTATGAATGAATGTTGATGGATTTATGCCTAGATTGATTTAGATTATTGATATGTATCATCATCTATGTCTAATTATGGTGAATTGAGAAATTGTGATCATAGCTTTGAAAGGGAAAGTTTTGACCTAATTTCATGTTAATGTAGAATTGTGCTTGAATTGTTGATCCACCAGAAGGTGGAGGTGTTACTTACTATGTACATTGTGATCATGGCCATGAAGGCATGGTGTGATGAATTGAAGTATTATCATGATGTTGTATAATGTGAAGGATTTACATGTGATTCAATGATAGAATGATGATCTTGTATTCAAGGTATTTGTGTTAGTATTGAAAAGCTATTTCTCAATTTGACACTCATGAACGAAAATGATGAAATATGAAGGGTTCCTATAATGTGAATGTTGAATCTAGAATTGGCAGGCATTATGCATCCTTTTCTTATATAATGAATGTGTCTTGACTTGATGAATATGAATCGATAGGCTATGGCATTCCTTTCATTTATGAGTGATGAATGTGTCTTGACTTGATGACTATGAATTGATAGGCTTTATGCATTCTTTTAATAAATGATCTAATGTAATATATGAAGACTCTAGAATCGATAGGCTAGTGGCATTCCTTTCTTAATGAGTCAATGTATCATGAATCGATAGGCTAGTGGCATTCCTTTCATGAGTATAAGAAAGTAATGAGGGCCATGAATCGATAGGCTTATAGCATTCCTTTCATATGGACCCTAGAGTTATCCTTGAATGTACCATGGATCGATAGGCTTATAGCATTCCTTCCTTGGTAATGATGTATCATGGGTCGATAGGCCTATGGCATTCCTCCCCAATACACTAATATAATGTGAATGAAATAATCTATGGGAATGTAGGCTAAGCATCGAGTGGATATAGTTAGATGGAAAATCTCCCAATGTTAGGTTAGAGTTCGAATGAACATCTTCTTATCCCATAACTATATGCCCACATGGGATATTAGCTAGCGGATTCCATCCGAGCTAATGTTAACCGGTTTACCTTAGGCAAGTAGATCAACCCTTACGATGTGGGATAGTACATCGGATTCCATGATCTAGCTCTCATGGTCTATGTCGGTTAAACGCTTATTCCCATCATGTGAGATGTGCACTATAGTTTCTTGATAGGTACTACAAAGTGTAGGTAGTAGTATGGGATGCTATCTATACATTGCATGAGTAGCTTTGAAAGGTCTATAGTGAGTTCTCTAAGTCTTAAATGACTAAATGTATGAAGTCCTCTAAATGCATGAATGTGTCCTAAATGAACCTAATGAAGAATGTTGGCTCAAATGCTTAGATGTAAAGATGCATACTATACTTGGATTGTATTATGAGTTACTTCCTTGTCTATGGTGACTTCAAAGGATTACTTAGTTTGAGGTAGTAGTATGGGATGCTACTTGCACATTGCACAAGTATGACTTAGAGTTGTTTAGATGTTAGTCTTAATGTGATGATGTGATTCATGTTATTTTTATGTGACTTATATGCTCTATCTTGTAAAGGTGAGAAGGATGAATGGTAAGTTCACTTTTGGTGACCTCAAGGTTGTGCCTTAGTATGGGTGGTGGTATGGGACGCTATCCATACATTGCACAAGGCATAGCTTGATGGTAACTAAGGTGGAGGCTCAAGGTGAAGGTAAAGGGTTATATGTGATTTTGCTCAAATGTGAATTATGTGACTTTGTATGTTGGTTGTGACTTATATTATGCCTCTTGTATCAATGTTTCATGAAGTTTTACAAAAATGGCATAAAGCATGACTTTCAACAAAATGTCCCTTTTAAAGCATGTTTTTGCATGATCATCATACTTAGTATATTTATGTGTGCTAACCCATATTTCTCTTATTTTTACTACAAGTATAGGTTCCGGCAGCCTTCTCTAGTGAAGTTTGGGATTAGAGTTCTCTCAAGACCCCTTTGGGTATGTCCTCATATGTCTAGGACAAAGACTTTTATTGTTTCTAGTTCTTATGTTTTAAGACTTTTGTCTATACTTCGATTGTAAAGGGCTGTGACCCTATCTTGTTAAAGTTTGTCTAAGATGGCCATGTGAGACTTAGTATTCCGCTACTTTATAAATGAGATTTTGATAGTTTAGTTTTAAATAAGTTTTAATTCCGCATTACTTCTATATGTCGAATGTAATGAGTGCTAAGAGGCCAGGGTGGAAAACAAGCATACCCTAGTCATTTTAAGGTACTTGATAATATGCTTGACTGCAGTCCGGTTAGACTGAAATCTGCTAACCATGCCTACAGCAAAGCAAATATCCGGTCTAGTGCATAGCAAACCAGATATTGGTCTAGTGCATAGCAAAGCAAATATCCGGTCCCAACATAAATATATTCTATACTCCATCTCTCTTTTTCACTTTGACTGGATATGAACATCATAAAGACAGATCCTTTTAAATCTTTCTCTTCTCAAATTAAGAAATGATTTATTATTAACCTTTTAATTGTCCGTGTATTGTGCAATTTATATAATAGTAATTTCATATTTAAAGATTTTATATAGCATATTTCTTGTATAGAAATAAATACACTGGCACGACCCGGGAGCACCCCCTAGTCGTAACCGGCGTACTCGACCTCGAAGAGGTCTAATACAAGTCTCTTAGCATTCATTCATCGCATAGACACCAAAACCATAAGGAATTAAAAACTTTCTTCACACACAAAGATACTTTCAATAAATAGCAAGCGGAAGACTTTCTAGACTTTATACAATATGTCTCAAAACCATCTAATACCTGAATATAACATTGGGACTAAGCCCACTCAAAACTTAAGCAAATACTAGAGAGCCATAAAAAAGGAACATGTTGGTTATTGCCCTCGAATCTATGAGGACTCACCAAGTCTTCATCTTCAACTCTTAAAAACCTATCAAGTAGCCATGACATATCACCATCTCCAAATCCCTACACTTTAGTCAAAAAGCGAAAGAAAGGGGTTAGCACAATTAAGTACTAAGTATGGAGACCATGCAAGAAAATATGCACAACGGACATTTACAAGAAATGTATGCTTTCATATCCTTTGATAAAACCTTTCTTTTACAAGTATAAGAGACATAATACAAGTCATCATTAACATATAAGACCATAGCCAACCATACATCTACTTAACATAAATCCATATACAACTCATGCTTAACTTTAGAAGGACACATGTCATTTCATTACCATAGGACCTCTACCTAATATAACCTTAAGACACACTTGAGTGAGACAAGAAGTGACCGCCCACACAATCCTCTTCAAGCACACTTAAGTGTTCCCCAAGATTACCTTAGATAAGGACTTTATAGGTAAAGTGCATAATCATACCCGATAGATAGCATATTAATGAGATGATATGTATAATGATGCTTACATAAAATAAATCATATTTAGTGGGGCGTAGTACATGTGTGGTGAGTGACCATCAATATAGTATTTCCAAGGCCTACCACCCCCTTGGAGAGGCGAAAGAGGTACAAACCCCTCAATGTGGTTACCCGGGCCTACCACCCCCCGAGCTAGGGACCAAGGTACAAACCCCTCGATATGGTTATACGGGCCTACTACCCCCCGTACTAGGCAACCAAGGTACCAACCCCTCAATACGGTTATACGGGCCTACTACCCCCAGTACTAGGCAACCAAGGTACCAACCCCTCGATACGGTTATACGGGCCTACTACCCCCCGTACTAGGCTTGGTCGACTCACAACACTTATATAGAGAAAATCATATACATGTGTCCATTTCATCATCATTTCAATAATTATATAACCATTCGATTCATAGGACATACATTGGACCTTCCATTTCCTAAGGATTCTATAAATGGGCATTTTATCAAACACATGATGGGCTATTGTTCATGTAAATGAAATCATGTACTTCAAGAGTACTAAGTCCAACCAATTCCGAAATACATATAAATCAGCCCACCAACAACATACATATATATATATCAACCTTCATAATTTGATCATGGAAGCATGAAAACAATAAACATCACATAATAATTCCATTTCATGATAATATGCAAAAATAGACCATAATAGGATGTGTAGTAGTAATTCCATAATTCAAGAGTTCATAAATAATCATAAGGACCCATAAACTTGAAGTATAAATAGAGAATAAATGGTTGGACTTGTGGAAAGGAAGGTTTCCACAATCAAACCCACATACCTCAACTTGTTCACGAGTATATCAACCTTAGAAATACAATTACATAACTTATTTAACTTCTATTAGCTCAGTAATGTTGACGTAAAATAGGATCATCATCATAAGTAAGCCTAGCATGTACAAATACAACTATGCTCCCAAAACAGTGAATCTGGCCAGCCTAGTACCTCATGTTGCATCCTAGATTTGAAAAGGAAAATGGCAGAACTAGACTTTATAACCTTCATGAAAGATGTAGATACATCTCTTAGGGTTGCAAACAAACAAGGATCACAACAAAATATATTTTGTACAAAAAGATATAGTCAAGACACTAGCCGCTGGTCATGCAGGATTTCAATTCTCGGAATCTGGGCAGAACTTTCCCTATGTTGCGTCCCATATTTCGTATCCATAACAGTTAAATTAGAATTTTACATAAACATAAAAGTTGTAGGTATACGAGTTAGCTTTCCAAATCATATTTATTCACTGCAAACTAAGTTCTAGAGCAAGAGATATGCCTAAAATACCAAACACTATCCAGCTCAAAAACAGGTTTCGTCACTTACATCCGAAAGGAATGCCATATCCTATCGATTCATATTCAACAAAGCTTCTAATGTATCAAGAAGAGGCACCTAAGTCTACCAAGTCAAGACACACATCACATTATAAAGATCCTTCACATTCCATCATCATCACATATGAACAATAATAGAGGACACACTTTCAATCACAATACAATAACACTTTAAACAAGATCACCTTGAGATCACATGAACACCTTTATATTCACAACATGATTGCCTTTACTTCATTTGATTCTCATTCAAGTCCTTCACATCACATTCACATATATGATATCATGTCAACACTTCAATTCCTCCTATAATTCCTCCAAGGCCATAAACACAATACATTCAATAAGTAAACACCTCCACCATAAGTGGATCACACATCAATCTATCACAATTCTATATCAATTCTACCTTAACAATGAAGTTAGGTCCACTTACCCTTTTTCCCAAGCCACAATCACCATTCCTCAACTCTCCAACAATTCACAATAGATAAGCATAGATAATAATAGAAGTCAACTATTCAACTCAATCCAAGCATACTTCCATCATCATTCAATCATAAATAATAAACCCATTTCATAAGCCAACTTTAGGAAACTTGCCAAGACATGGGTTCATGGAAATTTCTTTCTTAAAACCATCAATAGACACCATTAATAACGTAAATCATCAAAAAAAATCATTTAATGCAAGAACCCATACTTAGAATCGAAATTAGGATTTTTGTGTTTTTGGAAGAACTTTGAATCATTTGAATTGAGCTCCTTGAAAGGAAGAATAATCAAGGATAAAGGATCCCCATACCTCTAAGTTGAAAACCCACGAGAATTGAAGAAGAAAGAACCCAAAATCTTCAATCCTAGCTCCAACTTCTTCTTCTTCTTCCCCTCTTCTTCTCTTCTTCACTCAAGAACTCTAACTCTTACTCTTTTAAAATGGAACAAAAATGATCCACAATCAGCCTAACACAATAATATAACCTCAAAAGAAAAGATTTGTGAAAAGACCAAAATGCCCTTAAATTTCCGGACGGACTCCTGCTAACTGCCCAACTTTCAAAGGGCATAACTCGCTCATACGAACTCGGAATCGAGCAAACTCGGTGGAGTTGGAAAGATCGTTCCAAGGGATTTCCAAACATAACTGGAACTACTCCTAGATCATTCTGAGCTAGGAGTTATGACTGTTCAAAGTTGGCCAAAAACTCACTGATTTCCCACACTTAACCAAATTTCCAGGTTACTGAACTTTTTCCAAAAGTGACTACTTCCAATTTCAAGCTACTTCATATTCATTTTAAATTGTCGGATGTAACACAATTAAAACGAAATTACATAAAAACCCCTCATAGAACCTCATTATAAAGTCAACACAAAGTCATAGGCTCTTGCTTAACCTATCATTTTCCGAGTCGTTACATACACACATCCATTTTTATGAGAGGCCAAAAAGTATTCACATAATCAGGGGATTCTATTGGATGAGTAGCCATTCTTTTCTCCATTAGAACAAAATAGCATAACGTGTGTTAGGTTAGGCATCCAATTTGATTAACTCTCATAACAAATTAAGAAGAATCAAAAAATATTTTGGTTGTGAATTACCCATTGTGATTGATTATTATGTAGATTGAAGTTGTATAATTGATTGATGTTATAGAACATTAATGGAAGATAGGGATGGGGATTTTAGAGTTTCCCTTATATCTTCCATTTTTTGTATTTGTGTTGTTATCGGTGGTGTATTCCTTGTCATCTATCTTACCGTGCCTAAATTTTCTCAGTCATGGTTTCTTTTATTAGCATTGATATTGGTTGGCTCTCCATGGCTCTTTTGGCTCCTCACATACATGTACACTTGCATTAAACGTTGTTATTGCAATATTCACAATCCACAAATTTCACGGGACACCTCTAGACCATCCACAATGTCAAATCTTGGAATCCCTAGGAATGTTTCTACCAGAAATTCCACATGTTGTTGTCATCATAACAATAATTATGATGAAAAACATGTCAAATTTGATTGTGTTGTGGAAGTGGACGAAAGTGGACATAGCCACAAAGATGGAGAAAATGCATGAATTGAGTCTTGAAAGGGATAACATTGAAGTGGATCGAGAATTAAAGCTTGATGGATTCATGTTTTAAGCTTCTTATAATTGATCAACGGTTGTTGACATTTTTAGTATTGATATTTATTGCTATATATGCTTCATCTGGAAAATATTGTGTTATTGAAATTATCAAATTAAAACATATGGTCCATTTGTCATGCATGTACATCCCCATACTTCAAGTCAAAAATGATAAGTTCAATTGAATTCATGAAATATATGGTGCATCCATCTCAGAGATTAAGAGTTTTTTATGGAAGGACAGCCCAGCGTACTAAAGCTCTTGTTGTGTGCGGGGTCCAGAGCGAAGAACTGAACCATAAGGCTTTTAGTGTACATAACTTTATCCCAAGAAGTTGCTTCCATGACTTGAACCAACTTTACCAGTTACGGCAAAATCCCGTTCAAGAGTTTTTTTATAGAAGATGTAGAAGACATAATGTTCAATGTAAGTAGAAATAACAGAAATGTATATTTATTATTGTATAGTATATTTTATGTGAATATTAAAAAACGAACCCTTGTTATTTTTTTATTTTCTTTTTCCTCTTGAAACATCAAATTTAACCTAGTCTTTCTTATTCTGATGAATAATGTGACTTAAAAATGTGTTTATATAGTGAACCATCTTGTTATATTGCATATTTGATATTTGGAAGAATTTTTTAAAAAAAAAAAAAAACTAAGTAGATTTCTTATTTATTATTTATTTTTATATATATGGTAAGTAAGCAGAAAATATCTTCATTTTCTTATACTGTGATATTTTGGTCACACGGATAGGTCTTGGTATATAAGGGGTCAAAAGTCATTTCCAGTGAACAAATAAGTTTTGAGGCCAGAGTTCTATAGAAAACATGGTATAAATCAAATGAATTTATGGTACAAAAATAGTTAAGAAAGTGAGTTTACCAAGTATTTTCAATTAATTAAGGGAGCGTTTGAGAAATTTATCCTAAACACATTCTATTGCATTTGTGATTACTTTCAAAAGAAAATCTTAAATGTGTGCTCTACATGGCAGTTAAGGCATAGAGACATGACTTTGGTAGTGAGGTTCTCAAAACATATGATTGAAATCCCCAAGACTAATTGAGTCGGATTACTCCAAAGACACGATCTTGGATGATAGCCAAACAAGATAAGCATGATATGGGCTTGCAGGTCCACTTATCATGAAAGATTTTCATGGATCCATCTGCAATGAGAGAGCAAGTTTCACAAAGGTTGCTCCCTATAAACAGTCGCTTAGTCATTTCACATTTGTAATAAGGGCTCCGCAATTTCTGATTAACATTCAATTTTTACCATGTCATAAGCTTTACAACAAAGGCTCTTACCTCTTTGGCAATTATCATCAAGGCTACACATTCTACTTGCTTTATTATACTTCTTGCACTTGTTACAGATTGTCCTACATTGTTATTTCATTATACACACAATCTAATTTGCCTTCTCTTACACTACTTACATAGCATTTGGCTTACATGCCCCATCTTGAGGGTAATTTTGTCAAATTCAAATTACCCAAACAAGAAAACAAAGGGGGGAAAAAAGAAGATGAAATACCTACTAATATTGAAATTGCCAAACGTTTTTATTGATAAAATACGGATGCCAGTGGGGAGATGGGATTTATCTCATTTAAAAGGCTCCATTAGTGTACAAATTACTGTTACTCACCCGTAGCAAAACAATTTTTCCATGTTCATATAGGACCACAATAGATTAACATTATTGGAGTGAAATAGATGTTGCCTTGTGAGCACTTATTACTCACTGTAAGATGGAGGGTTTTAGCAAAGTTCAAGAAATATCAACTAAACAAACATTTAACAAAACCAGCATCACAAATTTCCTGATGTCTTCCGCACAAACCCAGCAATATCAAAGGTGTCTGTCCCATTCTTCGTGATGACACCCTATTCAAATAGTAGTCACTTGTCAGGTTTATCATTCGACTTATTTGACATTGCCAGAACATATTTAGTGTAGTTTTCCAAGTGCACCATTATACACAGTGCAACTGTGGGATGAACAGAACAATGGGAATGAGAGGCAAATATATCAATAGACTGACCTTTTCAGTGATGATTCCACTAATCAACTTAGCTGGGGTGACATCAAATGCAGGGTTCCAAACCGAAATACCAGAGGCAGCAACTTGTTCACCTAGTCCTCCTCGTGTATGTAACAGTTCCTTTGGAGATCTTTCTTCTATCACAATTTCTTGTCCAGAAGAAAGGGATAGATCAACAGAAGTCAAAGGAGCTGCAACGTAAAATGGTATACCATGATACATGGCAGAAACAGCAAGGTTGTAAGTTCCGATCTTATTGGCAGTATCACCTGCAATAACATGTATAGCTCTCCGTAAAACACTCTAGTTCAAAACCAAAAGGCACATGCGAAAGTAACTCATAAGTCAGAAGTACCATTTGCAGCTACACGATCAGCTCCAACAATGACAGCTTTCACACGACCAGCATTCATTAATGCAGCTGCAGCTGAATCAGCTATAAGGGTGGCTGGGATGTTTTCATGAACCAATTCAAATGCAGTCAATCTGGATCCCTGATATTACATTGAGAAGATATGATTAAGTATCCGTGAGAAATATAGGAAAAGAATATTATTGAATTGTTCTCTCTACATTATTACAGAGAGACCTTGTTTATAGACACTACAATAGACACCTTTTTCCAACTAGGAAACTACAATACAATCCTTTTCTAAGTAGGACACTATATACTATCCTATTACTATTACTATTCATATTCCTATTCTAAGTAGGATTGCATATACCTATAACTATTCTACCACTCTCCCTTAAGCTAGTGCATACAAATCATATGTATCTAACTTGTTACAAATGTAATTAATATGAGGACCGATGAGGAGCTCATCAGAGCTTGATGAGATATCTTCAAGTTGATCACTCGACTTCACAAAATTGGCAGTCAATCTCAACGTACTTAGTCTTCTCATAAAATATTGGATTTGATGTCAATCTCAACGTGCTTAGTCTTCCCATGAAATATTTGATTTGATGCATAATGCCGATAAAACACAGAGTGATAAATTACAGTGTTGAACTTCCCAAACCAAGCTTGCAAAGGTTGTTTCAGACCATAGATTGACTTACGTAATCGACATACTAGATTACTAAACTCCCACTGAGCAACAAAAGTAGGTGGTTGCTCCATATAGACTTCATCACAATGCAGAGGTCGTCGAAAAGTGCTCAAAATCTAGTATAAGTATATGGATCATGTTGGAATCAATAGATGAGTCGATATTAAACAAGTCGCTAAAAATCTGGCCGAAAAAGCTCATATGCCAAAATATTAGATTTGATGGCTAAAAGTGGTCACAATTTAACAAATAATATTATATGGGTAGGGTCGGATTGATGGCACGACCCAACTGAAAAATAGAAATTATATAGGGAAGGTCGGATTGACTGCACGATCCTATTGAAAAAGGGAAATAATATGGATAGGGTCGGAATGATGGCACAACCTTACTGAAAAAGAGAAATTATATAGGTAGGATCGGAATGATAGCACAAACCTATGCAAATCAGATTTGAGGAGTCACCGTTAAGACAAATGGAACTACGCAAATCAAATCTGAGGATTCACCGAAAAGACACACGGTGCTATGCAACTCAGATATGAGAAAATAGTTCAAAAAATCCACGGTACTATGCAAGTTAAATATGGAAAGTAGTCCGGAGAGATGCACGGTGCTAAACAAATAAGATATACAAAAAAAATGTAGTCACCAGAAAGATGACACGGTGCTACACAATTAAACATGAAAAAGTAGTCACCAAAAAGATGGCACTGTGCTACACAAATTAGATATACGAAAGTAGTCACTGGAATGATGACACGGTGGCTACACAAATTAGATATGAGAAAATAGTCACATGAACGATACACGGTGACCCAACTTTTGCTAACATAATCATTTGGCCAGACGGGCAGCATATATGGGTAATAGCCACCCGCCGGCAGCGGAAGATCTTTGATTCTCTGCCAAGATTGTAGAAGCTCTGTACCATGTGAGAAATATAGGAAAAGAATATTATTGAATTGTTGTCTCTACATTATTACAAAGAGACCTTATTTATAGACACTACAATAGACACCTTTTCCAACTAGGACACTACAATATAATCCTTTTCTAAGTAGGACACTATATACTATCCTATTACTATTACTATTCATATTTCTATTCTAAGTAGGATTGTATATACCTATTATTATTCTAACAGTATCTTTCTCTGACTGTCTCCAGTTGGAGGCCAGATGCAGAATGGCTCAAATGGTAGTCCGACAAAATCAAACAAGCAAAGAAGCCTTTCAACAAGGCAAATCAGAAGTATTGTCCACCATCAAATTTCAGTTGAACATATACTATTAGGTATTTGATTCTTCAGTACATGATTACTGAAGCTGTAGTCAATGAGAATATGTATATATTGATCAAGTAGAAAACATGCATTTTCACGGGTTAATCTACGAAAGTCCAATCTTTCTCTCGCACTTATAAACCAAAATGCACATAAGTGGTTCCAATAGAAGAGAAGCACAATATGTATTTATTTTCGGGGATGGAGAAGGAGAGAAGAGTGGTGGTAGTATTGAGTTATAACTCTCAAAACTACTGGTGTTCCTTAAATATGATGCTAATGAACTCAAGAGTTAAATAGCAGTTGTTTAGCATTTCCTATAATAAAATGCTAATGAATACAGGAGTAGGGGTAGCAGTATAACAACTGATTGGAGAAGGTGGATAGCAAGTTTTCACCAAAAATAGAAAAGAAACTTCTTCTTTTCATGTCCCTTGCTTAATTCTTCTTGATTTTGTGTTCCATATATATCTGATATCTCTGTCCAAGGTAGTATGCGTTAACCTATTTTCGTTTGATCTGAGTATGCCAAAAAAAGGCAAAAATCGATGCATCAAATATTCTACTAGACCAATATTTACGTAACGACCCTCAAGGCCGTTTTGTGTTTTTCACTTTTTTTCCATTGTTTGACCCTCCTCATAGCGTTGGTTAGCTGTTTATGACTTGCAGCGATTGGTGACAAGATTCCCAAGGTGATCAGATAGGTTTCGGGAGAGTTTGAGTTTTGAAGTTTGACCAAAGTCCCTATTTGGGGTTGGCGAGGTCTAATTCAAGTTCTGATGATTCCACTAGATTCAGAGGGTAATTTATGACCTAGTTGGAGGTTTGACATGGTTCTCGAGGCAATTGGGGGCTTTTTAGACCCTTGGATGGAATTCTAACATCTCTTAAGCTTAAAATTGACCACTACCAATATATGGTCAAGATGACCTCGAAATGGTGATTTGATAATTTCAACAATGTCAGGAATGTGTTTTATGATCGATTTGCACTACTGGTTTGTGTTTGGGAGGTTTCGACAAATTCAAAGGGCCCATTCCGAGACTTGGGCTGGTTTTGGCATTGTTGTCATCTAGTGCAGTGGTCCTTCTTCGTGTTTGTGAGAGGACCACCACATTTGCAAAGAAGGATGTTTGTGGGTCCTCGCATTTGTGATTGGACATTAACGTTCGCGAAGAGGTAAGGGGTTGGGTCAGGTCACGTTTGTTCTTTGCGGACGCGGGGATGGGGCAGTTTGCAAGGGTCTGGGTCGAGACTCAATTCATTCGCATTTGTGAAGAACACATGACACCTAGGCACATTAAATTCTAATTTTTAACCTAGAATTCTTGATTCATTTTTGGGAGATTTTGAGCTTGAATTGGGCAGATTCTTGAAGTTATTTCAAGATTTCATCACGGGGGTAAGACACTACTTCCCTTTTGGTATTTTCCTAATATGTCATTTATTTAGTTGATTTACCACGTATAGGTAATGGAATTCGGGGATTTTTCTCCTAAAGTTAAGTGAATTCAATTTGATGATTTGAGGGTCGATTTGAACCCCATTTTCGACGAAATTTCAGATTTGAGTTCCCTATGGGTAAACTCATTTCGAAGAAAGCAATCTGCTTAAATTTATTAAATGTGGCCTAAGGACACCGTTTGAAAGTAAATCTACTGTTGAGAAGGTTTGTAGCCTATTGTATTAGTGGTGAGAAAGACATTCTTATATACCTATTGCATTTGAAATTTACTTTATTATTGTGATAATGCATATATATTGCATTTGAAACTTACTTTAATATTGTGATAATGCATATACATTCATTCTCACGGATCACAAGATTGGTACTATGGAAACAACGTTTGAAAGAGAATACTTATAGCCTATGGAAAATGATTTCGGATGGTTCTACTATGAATGGTATTTAGGAAAATGTTGATTATCGTCCGACAGGAAAATATTTTGAGCGGGCTATGTAGATCTCGCGAGTCCTCCAAGGGTCCCCCCTCACAGTGTATTCTGTGGATCCTGTGGAAGGGGGGATGTACACGGTAGGGACATTGGTCATTGCATTGGTCCTTATTTATTTTTTTCATTTTTTTGGGGGTTTCTCACCCGGTGTCCGGTACCCACATTAGAGCCTAACTAAATCCGCATTCGCGTCGGGAAGTCCCACATTAGGGGGTAACGCACTCCCTGACAAAGGCGACTCCATACCTAGGGAGACATGCTTTGACTTAATTGTTGGGTTCTTCTAAGTGCAGGGTTCTTAACATTCTTTATGATATAGTTATTGCCCTTGCTCAATCAACCTTATAATGCCTATTGAATACCATGTTTTTGTACTCATACTACTTTTACAACATCTTTACTAATGCAAATCCTGGTACTAGTGGCCCTTATTGATCTAATCATCCGAGGCTATTTTTGATTCGAAGTTGTGGTAAGCTCCTTGCATCCAAAATCTTGACCCAACTTCAACTATGTTTTATTTTCTGTCTTTTCTACTTTCTAGACAGTTTACTATTTTAGCGGTGTATTTGTTATTAGTGAGCTCTTGTACCGGTGAAACTGAGTCTTGGGATGGCTTCATTTCATCATTTTGTATTATCCTTAAGATTTTGAGTTTTAATACTAATTACTTATTAGTTATTTCTTCCACATTTACTTATAATGTTTCTGTGTTTGCTAATGGTTGGTTTACCTACCAAGGATTCGGGGTATTTGCCATCATGACCTTGAATTTTGGGTCATGACAATTTAACACTAACCACTCAATAGTTACCATCAATATAAGACTGTTATAACTGCCAAGGGGATGAGTTCACTTATGATACCTAGAAACACACTTCACTCTTAATTACCATAAACATTTATTATGACACGGCTAAAAAATTGACAATATAGGGAGAGAAAGAGGGATTTACATATGGTGGAGCAGTATAGGGAGCAAAAGAGGGATTTACATATGGTGTTCATCGACCTAGAGAATGCTTATGACAAAGTCCCAAGGAAGGTTCTTTGGAGATGCTTGGAGGCTAAAGGTGTACCTGTGGTTTACACTAGACATGTACGATGAAGCCAAGATCAGAGTGAGGACAGTGGAAGAAAACTCGAAGTACTTCTCAATCATGATAGGTTGCACCAGAGTTAATCTCTTAGCCCGTTTCTTTTCACATTGGTTATGGATGGATTGACGCAACATATCTAAGGTGAGGCTCCATGGTGTATGTTATTTGTAGAGATATAGTACTGATTCATGAAACTCGCAACAGAGTTAACAATAGGTTGGAGATTTGGAGACACTCTAGAGTCTAAAGAGTTAAGGTTGAGTAGGACCAAGACTGAATACTTAGAATGTAAGATCAGTGATGCTACGCATTAGGTCCGCGTGGAAGTGAGACTTGATGCTCAGGTCATCCCCGAGAGAGGATGTTTCAAGTATCTAGGGTCTTTAATTCAAGGTAATAAGGAGATCAACGACGACATCACATATCATATTGGTGTAGGATAGGCGAAATGAAGGTTTGCCTCCAGAATCTTGTGTGATAAGAAGGTACTACCAAAACTTAAGGGTAAGTTCTACAGAGTGGTGGTTAGACCAACTATGTTGTATAAGATAGTGTTTTGGTCGGTCAAGAACTCACATGCTCACAAGATGAAAGTTAAAAGACGAGAATGTTGAGGTTAATGTGTGGGCATACTAAGAGATAATAGTAGGAATGAAGATATCCGTGACAGGGAAGGAATGCCCTCCGTGGTGGATACAATGAGAGAAGCTAGATTGAGATGGTTTGAGCATGTGAAGAGAAGTGCACATGCCCTAGTGAGGAGGCGTGAGAGGTTGGCAATGGCGAGCATCGAGAGAGGTAAATGCAGGCCGAAGAAGTATTGGGTAGGTGATCACAAGACATGACCCATCTTGAGCTTACCGAGAATATGATCTTAAATAGGAGGGTTTGGAGGTTGCAGATTAGCATATAAGATTAGTTGGTAGTTGAGCATTCTCTCGCTTTCCTGCGGGATAGGATTGGTGATTGATTTCAATTATCACCTATGCTTTTAGTGCTACAACAATCACATTTTTTTGTTGGCATTACTGTTCTTTCTGCTAAATGTTGTGTGTTGCCCCCATTTCACATTATTTAGTTATTGTTACTGCTATCATTTTGCTTGGAAATACTTTATTTTAAGCCGAGGGTTTATCGGAAACACTCTCTAGGTTGGGGTAACATTTGTGTACACTATACCCTCCCCAGATCCAATTTGTGTGATTATACTGGGTATGTTGGTGGCTATAAATTAGCATTACTCTGCAACAGTGAGAAAAAATGCAAAATCTCTATTTTCTGCAGCCTAACAGGGAGAATATAATCATCAATAGGTTAATTGCTATAATATTTACTGGTTGACTCTACCAGGGTTATTAAAATTAGAATAAATTATATCCCATGCACTACCTGATTGAATGGACGTGTTTCTGTGCAGTATGCCCTTTCTAAAGCTCCGTCAGCATAAAGTGCCCGGATAACACCAAGAGCAGTTCCATATCCAGCTGTGGCAAGACTGTTGAGAAACGCAAGTTAAATAAGAATAACTCCATCTGGATATCTAATCCTTATCACAATTGCTTTCGTTAATCCTGTCACAGAATTATATTTTGCAATTTCCGGGAGGAAAATAGGATATGGAAGAAGACCATGCTAAGCCAAGTAGGATAAGAACCAATCAACCATGCAAATAAAATAGAAAACTAGAACTGGGGTGTACCTTCCAGTGTTGCAATGGGTCAAAATTGTTATATTCTTAGAGTCTGTCAGGTAATTCTTAATAAAACTAGCTCCATATGAACCAATTGCCTTATTGGAAGTAACATCATCCTCCAGCATAACTTCAGCAACTTCAATGTAAGCCTGATTGAACAGATGAGAGTTAGAAGTGTCAAGCAACAGACAAAAAGGATAAAGCAAGTTACTAAATTCCTATGGTGAAACTATCCCCAATTAAGTTGTGCCCCTCTTCCAGTCTAGACTTACATTACTGATGAAATTGTTAATATTCAGGCAGGAGAGCTGAGTGTTTGTCAAAGCAAGACAATGTTACTACCTGAAACACTGAATTGGCTTCTTTGGCTGTGGCAGCAGCCTTGCTTATAACTTCTTTAAGCTTTACTGCAGCATCTGAAAGATTAACAGCTGTTGGACGACTAGATGAAAAAAATAAAATATCATCAGATCCTTCAAAGAAGTTGTAACAGCATAGAATTCCACAATTATGAGACATAAGCAGAGAAATATTTTTGCAGTCCTAGTTAAATATTACCTTGAAACAAGAAAATCCAATTTTTTACTTAGGAAAACTGATGCATCATGAGAAGTCCCATCAAAGGAAGCTAGGTTTGAAATTTCTACTGCCAAAGACAGTGCAGCAGCTATAGCAATTGCTGGTGCCCCACGGACAACCATTTCCTTGATTGCATCCCTAGCATGTATGAAGAAGGCAAGTGAAAAAGCAGGTCACTCAATATTCAAGAACCTTGTTAGGCATCATCACAACAGTTGGCAAATCCACATACAAGATCATTTATCCGGGAAAACATATGCACTAGCAAGAGCAACAACATTAATGTTTCATGAATCAACAAGGACTCAATTCCAAACAAACTTGAGAACTGTTACATGAATCATCTACTACCATTCCACTTTATTATTTGTTATATTGTAAAAAAATAAATCATTTAGAATATTCGGGAGCAACAACTTTTGAGATAGATAAAAAAAAAATAGTGAAATAAGGTATGCAATACAAGAAGTTTGGAAAACAAATTAAAGATAACAAGTGAAAAAATTACCAGGCATCGTTTGTATCGTGGATATCCAAATAAAGAGTCTCTAAGGGAAGTTTTCTCTGTTAAAGAAAATAGTTAAATGTTAAGTAGACAGTGGCAAAAAGATGAAAACAACAACCCTAGGAATCGCCAAGTTACAATCATTAGAGTTTGATTAAGGAATAAAAAGAGAGTATAGTAGAATACTTGATCAAGTAACTGAAGTGAGCCGCGCCTATAACAGATTGCCTCCAGTGTTTTGTCCCCTTCACTTCCAACAGACATAGTTATCGAATGTTGTGTGTACAGAAACCCTAATTCGCTGATTGCCTTGCTCAGGGACCAAACTTATATAAGTTAAAAACAAGAATAAGATGATAGGATCCACATAAACAGTCTTTCCATTGAAATAGAATAAGCATAAACAGCATGAAACACATGCCCCAGGCCCCAGCAAGAAGCACTTATTCCCTTTCCAAAATCCAAATTGTGGTATATTGCTTTAAGCTTTTCACTGGAAAACAAAAAGCAAAAATTATCCTTCAACTATCCAAAATAGATGAAATATACCCTTTTGACTTTTTTTTTTTTTTCCTCAAAATTAGCCTTTCCATCTTACTATCGGATCAGTTGGAACACTAAAGATGTGTTTGGTACGGAGGAAAAACATTTTTCAAAAACTCTATTTCAGCTTTTAATTTTTTTTTCTTACCCTATCCATACCCCGTTCCCGACCATCCCCATTAAAAATAAAAAATTTAATTTACTTATTTTTAAAATTTCAAATATATTTTTATCTCTGCAACCAAACCCCCCCCCCCCCTCCTCCACCACCACCGTCAAAAATTATTTTTGGAAAATATTTCAAGTTTAAAAAATATATATATTTACGCCACCCGCACCCCTATCCCTACCCACTCCCCACACCCCCCATCCAAGCCATCCCCGTCAATTATTTTTGTTTTTTTTAAAAATATTTTTGAAAAATGGTTCAAATTTTTAAAAAAAATCATTTTAACGCCACCCCCTCCCCCAAGCCATTTCCATCAAAAAGAGTTTTAAGAAAAAATTGTTTTTGGGTAATATTTCAAATATAAAATGATTTCATTTTTTACGCTACCCGCCCCCGCGCACCAACCCCACCCAGGCAACCCTGTCAATTTTTTTAAAAGAAAAAATTGTTTTTAAAAAATATTTCAGATTTAAGAAAACATATATTTTTTATGCCACCCCCAGCTGCCACCCTACCCCTAGTCGCCACCCTCCCCCCATCCAGGTCTGGGTCGAATTTTGGAACAGTCATCGGGGTCTATCCTAGTTTGGTTGTCGGGTCCTATATCAATTATCGGGGTTGATTTTTGGATCAGAAATTATTTTCCTAAAAAGTATTTTTAGTCACAAGCCAAAAATAAAAAATATTTTCTGAAAAATATTTTTCATTTACCAACTAAACATTGAAAAATATTTTCCTGAAAATAATTTTCTACTCACCAACTAAATATGAGAAAATAAGTTAGAATCAACTTGTTTTCCAAGAAAACATTTTCCATGGACAACATTTTTCTTCATACCAAACACACCCTAAAACTCAATTTCATGTTGCGACTCTGAAAAAATAAAATAATTTATTTTCAATATCATCAAAAAAAATCCTTTCCGAGCAGAAAAAAGGGTGTGACATTGTGTGACAATATATGATTCTCAGGAGTTTTAGATTTCACAGTCTTTATGCTAATCCTCTTGCTCATGGGTTAAGAATAACTCAGTCAAAAAATAGAAAACTTAAGCAATAATGTTAGATATTAGAGATTCTAACACTGTTATTTATTTTAGTCTCTATTTTAAGAAATGTAGTAAGGATGAAAATAGGGTTATTAGAAAAGATTGGATATTATAATGGATGGGATGGGTGTGCTTAGGTGGACGTCTATGTGGCCTTATAGTTTACACATTGGATGTCGTCTTATTCTGTTAAAAGGAAGGGTAAAAGGGATCCAATAGAAAGACCGAAGGGACAGTTTTGAGCCAAGAAATAGTTGAAAAATATATTTGATCTATTTTAAATAGTTGAAAGGTAATTTTGACCCTTTTCCATGAACTTTTTAATGAACAAATCATTAAATTTGAAATATTAATTGGCAAAAGGTTAAAATTTCCCTAAATAAATTATAAGAAATCTATTTTCTTAAAATGGGTTGCAAATCTTACCGGTGTTACTAAAATGGCTTAAATTTTGTCAATTGGGCTAATGCACCTCATTTTCTGCCATTTATATTTTTAATTATTTTCTCTATCCGTATGAAGGAAAGCATTGACGTCATTGTCATGTGATTAGAGATGATAGTTTCAGTTTATATTTATAAAATCAGTTTATTTAATTTATATTTTAGTGAGTTAGATTACTTATATTTTAATTGGATAAATCTGAATTTTAATCTAATTTTTAACTCATAGAAATACGAACAAATCAATTAATATATATATATATATATATATATATATATATATAAAGCTGGAAAACAATACGTTGATATGGCATGCTTCATTGGCCTCTATTACTATTTATATCTATTTTCTTAGAATTTTGAATTCTTTCTTTTATTTTTTGTTAAAAAAACTTTTTAAACAGTTACTCTCTTTCCTTATTATAAGCATTTTTTACAGTTACCTTTACTATCAAAATAAATTATGTAACGGCTAAGAACATAGTGGTGCATTTATTATAATTATAACATGTAATTTCTCCAATTAAATTATTGTTAAATGTTATTGGAATTAAAATTTGATTAATTAACTCCATACAAATGACAGTAACGTTAATTTACTTTTATTACAAAATAAATGGTAGTTTAATTTGACAATATATTTAAAATTAAATTAGCAATAGGACGTTTTCCTAATCTTGTCTACAAATTAGCACTAATTAGAAAAGTTTAATTATTTTAATAATTGCAACATTAATGATTGTATTTAATTTCTAATAGCTATTTAAATTATGTTAATCCTCACTATTTTCTACAGCTAATTAAATTCCTTCCAAGGCTTAAAGGTACATATTCATTCTCTATCTCATTAACAACTTTTCTCTTTCATTTCACATATGTAATCAATTCTTGACTCTTCGATCTCTCTTCCTTTTTGGGATCATCTCTGACTACAAATGTCAAATCGTGGAGTGATATTCGGCTAAAGGTTTATATTTATATTACGTTATTGGCAAATAATAACTTATTGCTTTATTATTCTATGCATAATTATTTTGTTAGACTATTATTTTGAGTGTTTTGAGGTTATTATGAATTTTATGTGTGTAGAAAATGTATCAAATGAACATGATCGAAAAAGAGGTGATTCTGGCTCCTTTTTATTGGGAAAGACAAGACATTAACAAGAATGTCTGACACGACAACAATAAAATAATACCCAAGTCTAAACTTTCTCTTTCAATTTGAACCAAGAGAAGACAAACTAAATCAAGCAATACGAAGAATGGACAACAACTATATCAACCAAACTAAAACAATAAGACAAGAATAAACCAATCACCAAGACAAAGAGATTTACCTGGAAAACCCTTCGATGTGAAGGGTAAAAAACCGCAGGACCAAAAGCTCCACTATAAACACCAAGAATTACAAAATTGCTCTCCAAAATTGGCCACAAAACAAGTGCCAAACAACGATCAACAACAAAACAAGATTGCACCAAAACTAGAGAATTAAAGGAGATAATTCACCCAAAACCGAGCTACTGTTCACACCCCAACAAATGACGCTACAAACATCCAAATCCGATCTCCACCGTTGAATTGCAAGACCCCGATGCTGAGAACTCCCGATTCAAATTTGAGCACGGTTCGGTTAACGAAGCGGAAAACTCTCTTTGAAGCAAACTGCCTGGGCCAAAAATTTCCTGAAGCAAAAACAAGATCTTTCTCTCTTTCTCTCAATCACTAAAATGACTCTCTCTTGATTTTTTTCTCCTGTTTTTCTGAAAATAAGACCTAAATAAGTCTTATATATGCCACATAATATTGGGCTTATGGGCTAAAGTGGACGGTCCAAATAAGACTTTTATTTATTCAAATAGGAAGGGGAAAAAAGATCCTAAACCCAAAAATTATCCACCTCACAACTATGTAGAGGAGATCGTCATCCCGGCGATCATGCAACAATCCTCAAACTTCCCTCTTGGCAAAGCTTTAGTCATCATGTCGGAACCATTATCATTGATATGAATCTTTTCAAGTTCAAGCAACTAAAAATTCAACACATCTCGAATCCAATGATGCCTCACATCAATGTGTTTAGACAAATCATGAAATGTAGAATTCTTTCCTAGATGAATAGCACTTTGACTGTCACAATAAAGCATATACCTCTCTTGAGCACAACCAAATTCCCCCAAAAATCTCTTCATCTAGATCAACTCTTTGCAGCTTCAACATCAACAATAAGTTCAGCCTCTATAGTAGATAAATCTACATATTTTTGCAACCTAGATTGCCAAGACACAGCTCCCCTGCAAAGGTAATCAAGTAGCCTGAAGTAGACTTATGAGTATCAGCATCACCAGCCATGTCTAAATTAGTGTAACCACAAAGAATAGGCTTCCCTGTACCAAAACACAAACTTAAACTAAAAGTGCCACAAAGATATCTCATAATCCACTTTACAGCATTCCAATGCTCTATTTCCGGATTAAAAAGAAACGACTAACAATACCAACAACATGAGCAATATCTGGTCTTGTACACACCATTGCATACATCAAACTACCAACAACTGAAGCATAAGGAACTTTCTTCATATCTTCCTTCTCACCATCACTGAAAGGACAATGTTTAGTACTCAATTTGAAGTGCATAAATAAAGGTGTATTGACAACTTTAACTTTGTCCATGTTGAATCTACGAAGTACTTTCTGAATATACTTCTCTTGTGACAACCACAACTTCTTGGCATCTCTATCACAGACAATCTGCGTGCGAAGAATTTGCCTTGGTGGTCCTAAATTTTTCATAACAAAAGACTTATTCAACTCTTGCTTCAACTATTTAATCATGCAAGCATTATGATCAACAACAAGCATGTCATCAACATAAATCAAAATGATAATAAAGTCATTATCAGAGAATTTTTGCACAAAAACAAAATGGTCTGAAGATGTCTTCTTAAAGCCCTGCTGACTCATAAAGAACCAAACTTCCTATACCATTGTCTGGGAGCTTGTTTTAAACCATACAAGATCTTCTTGAATTTGTAAACATAATTCTCTTTTTCCTTGACTTCAAAGCCTTCAGGCTGCTCTATATAAATTTCTTCATCTAAGCCACCATGGAGAAAAGCAGTTTTAACATCCATTTGTTCAACCTCTAAATCAAGACTTGCAGCCAAGCCTAGAACCACACGAATGGATGGCATCTTCACAACTGGAGAGAATATCTCATCAAAATCAATTTCCTTTTTCTGGTTAAAATCTTTCACAACTAATCTAGCCTTGTACCATGGAACTGAGTTACCATCTTTATGTTTCACCCTAAAAATCCACCTGTTTTCAAAGCTTTTCGATCTTTAGGTAATATAACCAAATCAAATGTATAATTATCATGAAGAGACTTTATTTCATCCTCCATAGCATCAAACCACCTTTTTTTTTCTTCACTTTCCATGGCCTCATCAAGACTCTCGGGTTCTCCCCCGCCAATCAATAGTACATACTCATTGGGAGAATAACGAGATGAATGTATTTTCTCTCTAGTAGATCTTCTGAGAGAACTCTCTAAATCATCAATAATAATTGGTTGCTGAAGAGCCACAACGTCTTGCACTAGAGCATCAACGACATAATGATCATTCTGAGCATGATCACCATCTTCAATATTAACTTGATTTTCATAAGAAACATTCTTACCAGACCAAACTCTATCAGGGACATCACCATTCAAAGCAACAGTAGGAGATAAATTGATAATATAGGCAAAAATATTAAGTGCTTCTGCCCAAAAGGAATCTGATAGCTTAGCATCTGAAAGCATGCATGTAACCCTCTCAACAAGAGTTCTATTCATCCTCTCTGCTAAAACATTTAGCTGAGGAGTCTTTAGATGAGTTTTTTTTATGCCGAAAATCCTGCTCTCTGCAATATCTATCAAAAGGGACAATATACTCAACACCATTATCAGAAAGAATGTATTTCAATTTCTTCCATGTCAGTCTGTCAACCAAGGCCTGAAAATTCTTGAACGCATCAAGTAAATAAAGTGTATTGAAAGATATGGTATTCGTTAGGCTCAAACATTTGGATCAATGGGAGGATTTATTTCTTTTGGTTGGTTCCATTTAGGCTCAAGTGGACTTATTACAATAAAGGCCTATAATCATTTCCCAAATTTTCCAACCTAGATCATCTTAGCAAGACCAACGAGGCAAGTTCTAGATTGACATTTACTATATGAATATACAACATCACCTCACACACACATGACACATTGTTCTATTATTGAATCATTGAAGCATCTAGTTCAAGTTCTAGTTTAGTCATGCTATCATATCGGTTCTTATGATGTCATATGAAGATCAAACACATTCAACTCATTAAGCCTACTAATATAGCACAAATTGAAATGTTGGAAAGGTATCAATTTTTATGCTCTTGTGCCATCATACTTTCATTCATTTAGTCTACCTTTACGCTTATACAATCCTAAACATGTCGGTTCAATAGAAATGTAAACAGTCCCTTGGGGAAAAGAACACATACAAGAAAACCCCAAAGGGAGGGTTATGAGTTGGGTTACTCAGACTTCACCCTAACACTCACAACTCATTTACCCCACCCCATGAAAATATGGTGAAATTGACCTCAATGCACAAAAAATGTAAAACAAAGGGTGAAGCAAACCTGTGGTGCGTAGGGGCTAAAGACTAATCAAGAAGTAGGGTCCGATTTCTCGAAACCCACTGGATCATCACGAGTGACGCCCTTAGTAGATCCCTCAACAATAGTGGGAGCACCATCATTAGTGCTCTTCGACATAGATGAACCTGCAACTATCTCACGTGCACTCCGTTGTTGCACCTCCTCCTAAAAAAAAGACTGTCGATGTACTACCTCCAACTGCTGCCGCTCTCTCTTCCTTGCCCGTCGACCTCATTAGTATCACTAGTGTGCTTAGAAGAGCGGATGCATTTCACAGCCGCACGAGAAGGGTCTGGTACTAGCATTGCATCCTCAAATAATGCACTCAACACCATATCATCTGCCTCTGCCTCAGGTGTGGGCTCAGGGACAGCCTCAACAGGAGCAAGAAGAGCATCAACATCAGATCGAACCCTAGCCAACTCCGTTTGGAAAGTAGTGAGATCAATAGTAGTCCCAAGATGGGGCCTCTCCAATACCCTGAGCTCGAATGCATCCAACCTCTTGTGGACCGCCTTGATCTTCTCATCCATCAACCTTTCCATGCGAGCCTCCGACTCCTCCAAATACCTCTACATACAAGGTCTCATATGCTGCAATAGTGTGGCTATCTGAGTCTTTAATTTCTGGACTCGGGCTACAAGTATTAAAATAGACCCCGAAGGGGTAGTAGCACGTGAAGAGCTCATAGCATGACTAGTGGAGGTGGAAGTGGGAGCTCGTGCCTTGATCGTCGCTGTAGTGGCATGCATCATCGCATCATCTGCCTGCTCGACCTCAACCTGCTCAACATCATTAGCTAAATCAGCACCCAATGGAGGGATTACAACCGGTGTACTCTTTCGAGGGGCAACTGGGTTTGTGTTATCCTGTATCAACCCCACATCAACCGTTTTGGTCATGTCGACCAACCAATCACAATGCCATATCGGCACAGTAGCCTCTCTGCATAAGCAAAAAATCAAGAACGAGAAGGGCAATGTAGTAATCCGCTGGAAAGCCCTCTCATGAATCTCTGCTATGATGACCCTAGCAAAGTCAACCTCGAACCTTGACATCACTGCAACAAGCATCACCGCATGGTCCTAAGTATCAACATTGTTTACCTATGTGGGGGACAATCTGTTGCGAACGATGGACCTCCAAAATTTTGCCGAAAAACTCAAAGTTGCCTTCCTGATCAGCAACTACATATTTTGCACCCACTCGGTGCTCTCTCCCTCATCAACAATGTGTCGGGACATCCAGTGTAGCAAGTTGATGAGTCCGAGATTTGGACTCATTTAGGGATTTATTTATATAGGTTTAGTGTTCTCAAATGTTTATTTTGTGCTAATAACTGATGTAAAACCCTTGATTTCCAGGTATATGGATTGAAGAACAAAACAAGGACACTAATTTGCAAAAAAAAAAAACAAAATAGGCTGAAAGAATGAAGAAAGACAAGCCTGGTGATCGCCAAGTCCGCCTGGCGAGTCACCGAATGGCCACTTGACCGCCTAAAGTTCCAGTGTGCCAAGCCCTGAAGGAAAGTACCAAGTTGGCGAGAGAAATGAGAGTCGGTGGATTGCCAAGTGGTTCTGCGATGCAGTGTTGGACCGCACAAAGTTGTAGACCTTGAGGATGTTGAATGCCAAGGCAGAAGGGTGATGGAAATGAACAAAGGGTGGCTCGCCTAGTGGTTCGGCGACTTACTTTGCTGAATGACTCTTCGCAGTACATTTTTGGCCACTATAAATACATTTTTGAACATTTAGTTTAGCATCTAAGCTTATATATTTTTAGTCTATTATTGAGTTTTGAACTGTTGAGACAGTTTTCTCTAGTTTTTCCTAAGTTTTGAAGAATTGAAGTTTTTTCACTTTTGAGAAATTGGAAGTGGGTCTTTGAGATTCTTCGAATTGGAGCATTATAAGGACGAATCTACACTTACCCAGTTGATGGATAATCAATTTGGTAACTATTTTTTACCTTTTTATAATGTCTAGCTAAAACCCCAATTCTTGGGGTGTGATTATGGGCTGATTTAGTTTATGGTTATTGCTAATTGTTAGTTTAAATGCTATTTAGAAGTGAGTTCAATCATTAATTGCGGAGTATAAATTTTGTCGGCGCATCGCCAATCCAATTGGTGATCTCGATAAAAACCGCTGATGCACTGCTTACTTGAACTGAAAACTCTGTTATATTCGGCAAGGAAATTAGATATTCGGCATTTCACCGAGTGATGGAGCGAAATCGACTAACATCGCTGAATGAGCAAAATTGGACGGTTACAAGCCACAAGTTTAAAAGTTCCATTTCATTTAATTTCTTTCACTTTGTCCCTTTTCACAAACTCACACTCACACTTTAGCAGTTATATTTCTCGCACTTTTAGAGTATTTTATGTGTCGAATTGTGCTCGGATTAGGATCACATTGTTGTCTAGCAAGCCACTACTATCTAATTCAGTATCAAAGGTTGGTAATCAAACTCCTCAGTTATTTGATCAGAATTTTTACTTATTTGCATAATTACTGATAGTAGAAAATCTCTATTGAGTCTCTGAGTTACTGGGATTGTATATATATCGATTAAGACTTGATATTTTCTACATGATTTGAGGGACTACCACTTAACTTTGCTTTGAGTTGAATTGTTAAGCGGTGGGAATAGAAGTTTCTTTGGGTTTTCATTGAAATTGAGTTATATAAGCGTAAGTTGCATTATCTGGGGTTGCGAGGTGAAATTTGATAGGATGGGTTGAAACTAGACACGTTGAGCTGATCGGCGAGATGAACAAAATCCGCCGAACTGCTCGGCGGTTCCCCTAACATCCCCATTCCGCCTTTAACTGAATACTTTATGTATTGATCGATTTGTGATTTTCGGCGGTCGGTTTAATTCACAAAATGCACTTGGTGACTCACCGAAGGATCCCTTGCTTGCCCTTTGATTGTGCCCTTGTATCAGTTGTACATCACTTTCAACGATTGGCCTAACAGGATAAGTACTTCGCCAACTAGCTTGGATAAGCGATTCCACACCTAGAAACACCCTTTTTCTCCTGTTTAAAGTGCTATCTAACTTATCCTCGAAGTCTTTGCAGTAATGGCTAGATCAAAAGTTGCAGGGAGAAATGATCCACCCAGGCACATAAGAGCACGAGAGCTTAAGAAAGATGAAAAGAAAGCAGAGCTAGCCAGACAAAGGAAATATACCAATGAAGCCAGAGCAAAGAGACAAATTCCCATCAACCCTAATGTGCCTTCATGGGCTAAAAGTTTTGTTAATGTAATACGGGCCATCGGAGCAGCTCAGAAGATAGATCAAATGATTGCAACTAATCTTGTTTTAGAGGCCACGACAAAGGCAAACAATGAGGACTAAAACAACAATACTCCGAGGACCATGGTTTTACTTTAGGGAAATGCATCGAATGCCCCAGTAGATAGAGAGACTGCATAGACAGGACTCTTCTTGAGCTCTTTCTATATCTTATCTTTCTTAAACTCTGGGTACTGTCATTATTCACATTTGAGGACAAACGCTCTTATTTGTGGTGGGGTGAGGCCCACTTTGTTTTGCTTGTTTCGAATACTTGTGTTTTGGTGTACATTTGGGTTATCTATTTTTAATTGTTTTTTTAAAACTGCTTTGCGATTGTTTGAGCTTGTGGCTCCACTTATTCTTAATTGCAAACGATTTTTGACCCTTTCGAAAAGTTTTGAATTTTTTGCACATTTTTGCCACCCCTTATGAGTTAAATGTGGCTGTTCTTTTGCAAAAAAATTGAGTCTCAGTTTCGATCAATACCGATGACTTGAATAGTGCTCTCAATTGAACGAACATGAATGTACGGCTACGATGAGGCCAAATGAAGATGCATGGGCAATATGTGAACTCTTTGCATCTCGTTCTGATTAGCCATTTATCAAATTGATTCTCTTATAATGACCGTGGCACACTAGCGAAAATGTGTAGTCTTGTTTGACTTAAGTGTCGAATGCCTTGTGTGATTAGCTTGCTTTGAAACTTTCATGAATAAACCTAGAATTTGCCCTTTTAGTCTGATTGATTTAGAAAGGTGTCCTCTTGAGATGATCTTAGGCAACTTTAAAGAGTGTGAGCCAAATTTGACATATACCTCTTTTGTGGCCTACCCGTGAGCATGTGAAACTCTTTTGAACACCCTTTGAGCCTTACCTTTCTTTGGAAGAACCTTGATGAACCCTAGACCTTACTTGACCCACTACCTACAATCCTCTTGAGTTGTGGTTTAGTGAATAGCCAACTTAGGCCAAAAGCCTAAGTTGGGGGTGTGGTGAAAAGGAAAAGGAGAAGTCAAGAAGTGCAAGAAAAGTCCCCATTAACCCATGGTATTGCATAAAAATGGAACTCCTTCAATTCAAAAAAAAGAGTAGAATAAAGTATGAAGGGAATCGAGTTTCAAGCAATCCATGGAGGAGGATAAAAAGGTGACTTAGAAGCATTGGAAAAAGAATTGATAAAGGAAAAGAAGGGAATGCCACAACTCACGAGGAAAAAAGTCGTTGAGCCTAAATGACCATACCTTTGCACTCAGCCCCATTACAAGCCTTAGAAAGACCTTTTTAATCTTGAGTAAGCCGAATCGAAAGTCGATTGGAAAATAAGGGCAAACCTATGGGTGAAAACATGTATTGTGTCCCTCTTTTTTGAGTGTGAGCGTTGCATCTGATTTCTGATCTTGAATTTATTAACTTCTGTGTGTGAATATGGAATCATTCTTCATGTGAGGGCATTTAGATACTTTTTGTTGAGCTTGACCTTGCACTAATAGCAAGTATTGCGAGCATGAGAATCTTTGGTAATTGTGTGTCACAACTTGAATCTTTGAGTACACAATTGATCCTTGCATAAGTAAATTGAGTCTTGTTGTGTGCACTCATGATTTAGTCTTGTGTAGCTCTGTTTGAGACACCCTTTTTGAACGGCTGAACTCAAGTTTGCTTGAGGACAAGCAAAACTTTAAGTTGAGGGTGTTGACGAGTCCACAATTGGACTCATATAGGGCTTTATTTTAATAGAAGTAGTGTCCTTGAATGCTTATTTTGTCTCAATATCTGATGAAAAATCTTAAGTATTAGGTATTTGAAGTTTAGTAAAAGCATGTACACTTCAGCGCAAAAAGAAACAAAAAGGCTGAAAAGCACGAAGAAGTTGAAGCATGAGCATCGCCAAATACCTTTGGCAATTCGCCGAAAGGACAGACTCCGCCCTTTGTACCAGTATACGAAGCCTTGAAGGAAGAGGATCAAAAAGGCGATGAAAGGAGCATTTGGTGCTTCGCCGAATAGTTCTGCGAAGCAGTACTATACCGCCCAATGGTCCAGAATGTGAAGATGTTGTAGGCAAGCACTCAATGGTGATGAGACAGAAAAAGGGCGAGTCGCCGAGTCATTTGGCGGAGTCGACTAACCTCGCCGAACTATCCATCTGCGCTAATTTTTTATGGCTATATATACTAAACTCTTTATTAATTTTAGAAGTTTCGAACCAGTATTATTATTTCAGAATAGAATAGTACGTTTTTAGATATTTTCTCTAAAGTTTGGAGAAGGTTTTGTGGGAGACTTGAAGAGAGAAGGATTTCATCTTCCCTAAGTTAGAAGTGGGTCTTCTCCATTCTTCTTCCTTTTCTTAAATCAAGGTTTAATATCTTATACCCATTTGATTTTAGTATCATTTTAGGTGTATTTTGTTATTTCTTGATGTGTGGCTAAAAACCCCCATTCTTGGGGTGTGATTTAGCAAATATGTGTTGATATTGTTGTTGGGTATTGCTTGATGATAGGGTAGATGTATTTTAATGGTGATTTCACCTAGTGGTTGTGGTTTAATTTAATGGGTTTGTAGTTGAAACTACAAAACCACCCATGTGTTTTCGGCTTCCCCGAGAGGGAGGTCGCGAAACCACGACCACTAGACTGATGGCCTAAGGAGTGGGTCGACATGAGGTTCAGCCCGAGAGGGTGAGCCCTAGTCCCATATACTAATACTCAGCTTGAGAGAGTGAGTGGGGTAAGGCGTATGTTGGTCTTCATGTGGCAATTGGGTGTCTGAGAGAAATCTATTTGAAACGGGGTAAGTTGTCCGAGAGGGAATTTACTTTCATCTAAAGCTTAGCCTTGTCACTATTATCTTGCAAATTTCCTATTGAAAGCATGTACCCACCGATTTATCTCAACCTGTATTGCGGCACACCCCAAGAACATTTCCCCATACTTGATTTTCTTGTTAATTTTTGCTATGTTAACAACTTGTGACAAAACCCCCAATTGATATTTGACACTTTCATGTCACCCTTTTAATTTACCATGTTTTTGTTCGTTAATGTCGTTAGCTACGACTAGTTAGAGCTAAATTTTATTTTTCTATCAATTCTCAAAACCACTCGCTAGGTACACGAGCCCGACCTTTAGTTGGGTTACTATACTATCGACGATCGTAGACACTCATACTATAGGTTAGTGTTTTTGGTCACGAAAAGCATCAGATGTATCCCCGAAGGTTGATGTTGAGACGATACCTACAGAGGCATATTTGCCTACTCCGACCTCCGGGCGTTCAGGTACACCTGCTTCTACTTCCTCCTAGGCTCCTGGTGCTTTTACTGCTTCCCAGCCCGCCAAGATTACTCAGACCATGTTCCTAAAGATAGGGCAATTAGCCCATTTTGCTGATGTACGGGCTACCCGATTGGAGATTGCGGTACCTTGGATGATTAAGAGTGCCATTCTAGCTGCATTGACACCCTTCTGGGCATCTATTGACACTCTCACGATGAGAGTAGAGACTTGTGAGAGTTGATTTGGGGCAACTTCTGAGGTAACAACTTTGAAAGCTGAGGTTGATGATTTGAGAAAGGATGTGGACTACTTCAAGTCCACAGACTTCACTTCACTTTTGGAGGCAGTCGATGATATGGATTCCCCGACTACTTCTGAGATTCCTCCGACCACCACCGAAGATGAGCCGATGGATGATGTGGTAGTTGATGAGTCGGAGGCAGAGATAGACGAGGAGCAGATGGAGTTTCCAGATGATACTATCTATGGAGACCTGCCAGACCTAGAGGAGACAATTGTACAACCGATTATTCAGACATCGCTGACAGAGATGTCCATGGTTGGTCCTAGTGGAGCCGATAGTGCTGTTGTTGCACCGGGAACTGATGCCTCGACATATGGGGCGACTGTGTAGACATGACCTTTCTTTACTTCCCTCTCTGTCATTTTTATTGGCTTTTATTATTTTGTTGTATTTGAGGACAACTGCTTTTTATTTGTGGTGGGGTGAGGTATTTTCATACCTACCTCTTGTGACTATTATGTGTATATATTTTCATTCACCCATAATCCTCATGAAGTGTGGTGCGGTTGAATAACCAACTTAGGTTGAAAGCCTAAGTTGGGGGTGTGGTGAAAGGAGGACGAAAATCAAGAAGTGTGAAGAAGTCTGCCTTGATCCATGGATTTGAAAAAGATGGAACCCCTCCATACAAAAAAAAAAAAAGAGAAAGAAAAGAAGAAATAAAAAGAAAAAGAATGAAAAAGTTGTGAAATAAAGTTGTGAAAGTTGCAAAAGAAATAGGGTGTCCGGTATTCCATGAGAAGTGAATAATGGGGTGAATTTTGAGCATGAGTGAAAATGTTGAAGAAAAGGAAAGAAAGTGATGTTCATACCAAATTTCATGAGGATAGCAGCCACTGAGCCTAAATGACCATACCTTTACACTCAGCCCCGTTACAAGCTTTGAAAAGACCTTTTTGATCTTGAGTGAGCTGAAATGAATGTTGATTGAAAAATAAGGGCAAACCTATGGGTGAAGTCATTCATGTGTTCATCTTTGTGAGTGTGAGAGTTGTATGTGATTTCAGAGCTATGAAGTGTTGAAAATTACGTGTGAATATGGAATCATCTTTGTTGTGAGGGCATTTGAGTACCTCTGTTGAGCTTGAACTTGCATTTGAAGCAAGTACTGTGAACTTGAGAATCTTTGATAATGGTGAGTCACAACTTGAATCTTTGAGTGCACAATTGATCCTTGCATGAGTAAGTTGAGTCTTATTGTGTGCATTCATGATTGAGTCATTTGTAGCACTGTTTGAGACATCGTTTTTGAATTGCTGAACTTGAGTTTTACTTGAGGACAAGCAAAAGTTTAAGTTGGGGTGTTGATGAGTCCGAGATTTGGACTCATTTAGGGCTTTATTTATATAGGTTTAGTGTTCTCAAATGCTTATTTTGTGCCAATAACTGATGTAAAACCCTTGATTTCCAGGTATATGGATTGAGAAATAAAGCAAGGACACTAATTTGCAAAAAGGAACAAAATAGGCTGAAAGAATGAAGAAAGGAAAGCCTGGTGATCGCCAAGTCCACTTGGCGAGTTGCCGAATGACCACTTGACCGCCTAAAGTTCCAGTGTGCCAAGCCCAGAAGGAAAAAACCAAGTTGGCGAGAGAAAAGTGCAGTCGGCGGATCGCCGAGTGGTTCCGCGATGCAGTGTTGGATCGCACAAAGTTACAGACCTTGAAGATGATGAATGCCAAGGCAGAAAGGCGATGGAAATGACCAAAGGGCGGCTCGCCGAGTGGTTCGGCAAGCCCGACTTACTTCACCGAGTGACTCTTCGCAACACATTTTTGGCGACTATAAATACATTTTTGAACATTTAGTTTAGTATCTAAGCTCATATATTTTTAGTCTATTATTGAGTTTTGAATATGTGAGACAGTTTTCTCTAGTTTTTCCTAAGTTTTGAAGAATTGAAGTTTTTCACTTTTGAGAAATTGGAAGTGGGTCTTTGAGATTCTTCGAATTGGAGCATTATAAGGACGAATCTACACTTACCCAGTTGATGGAGAATCAATTTGGTAATTTTTTTTACCTTTTTATAATGTCTAGTTTAAACTCCAATTCTTGGGGTGTGATTATGTGATTATGGGCTGATTTAGTTTATGGGTATTGTTAATTGTTAGTTTAAATGCTATTTAGAAGTGAGTTCAATCATTAATTGTGATTTAATTTAAGAATTCTAGTTGCAAATGCAATTCTACCCTTGTGTTTTTGGCTTGCTCAAGAGAGAGGTTTTAAAACTAAACTTATTTTTGAAGATTTTCCTTTGCTTTCCTGCACACGTAGCAGACATTAGGACTTCATTTTTTTTTACATTTTCTTGACTCTTTTTGGATGCGGACCCTATTCTATCCTATTCAAGCCAATCTCTAAAAATTACATAAAAACTACACTTCTATCTAAGAAAAGAAAGCTAAAAGTTTATAAAAATAAATAAACATTCCTAAGATTGGCTAGATATTACATATTGGGTTGCCTCCCAAGTAGCGCTTGATTTAACGTTGCGACACGACATAGACATCTTGATTACTCAGACTTCATCAAGACCCCATTTGTATATTAGTTTATTGACTTCTTTAGACTTCCCCAAGTAGACCTTTATCTGTTGATCATTCACCTTGAACCTCGTTCCTTCATTATTCTCGAGTTCAACCACTCCATGTGGGAATACTTGAGTCACTTTGAAAGGCCCGGTCCACCTGGACTTGAGGTTGCCAGGGAACAACCACAACCTTGAGTTAAATAAGAGTACCAACTCACCGGGAGAAAATTATCGTTTGTTGATCTTTTGATCATGGTACTTATTCATCTTCTCCTTGTACAAGGTTGAACTCTCATATGCCTTCAGGCAAAACTCATCGAGCTCATTCATCTCATTCAATCTTTGACTTGATGCACTGCCCCTATCCAAGTTCAGCTCTTTGAGTGCCCAGATTACTTTGTGCTCTAACTCTATAGACAAATGACAAGACTTCCCATATACAAGTTGGTAGGGGGACATACCTATGGGAGTTTTGAATGCAATGTGATAAGCCCATAGAACATCATCAAGCCTTCTTGACCAGTCAGTTCTGTTGTCATTCACAATCTTGGCAAGAATTTGCATTATCTCTCTAATCGTCACTTCAACTTGCCCACTAAAATGCGGATGGTATGGAGTTGCTACGATGTGATGAAAACCATACTTCTCAAGCAACGCCTTGAAAAACTTATTACAAAAGTGAGAATCTCCATCGCTGATGATTGCCCTTGGTGTACCAAATCTAGAGAAGATATTCTTTTTCAGTAACGCGGTGACACTCTTTCCTTCATTGTTTGAAAGTGCAATTGCTTCCACTCATTTAGATACATAGTCAACCGCTACAATAATATACTTCATCCCATTCGAACTCACAAACTGACCCATGAATTCAAGATCCCAAACATCAAACAACTCAATCACTAATATCGGGTTCATTGGTAGTTCTTGCTTCCTTGAAATTCCTCCTTCTCTTTGACAATGATCACAAGACTTGGCGAAGTCATGAGTATCTTGGTGGATAGTAGGCCAGTAATACGACACTGCAAGATTTTATGAGCAGTCCGGATACCACTAAGGTGCCTATCCACAGGGGATGAATAACACACCTCTAGTATACTCATCATCTCAACCTCAGGCACACATTGATGAATAATCCCATCTACACAAATATGAAACAAGTAAGGCTCTTCCCAAAAGAATTTCTTCACATCAGACATGATTTTTCTCCTTTGGTGAAATGACAGATTTGAAGGCATCAAATGACTTGCCAAATAGTTATCAAAGTTAGCGAACCAAGGAATAGGTTCATAAGAAGCAGCCAATACATGTTCATTAGGGAATACATCATTAATTTCAACTCTATCTTCTAACTTGATCATAGTTTATTCTTCTAATCTGGGTAAGTGGTCAACGACTTGATTTTCTGTTCCCTTACTATCTTTCACCTCAAAGTCGAACTCTTGCAACAATAATACTCATCTAATAAGCCTTGGTTTTGCATCCTTCTTAGCCATAAGATACCTCAATGCGGAATGATCAGTATGCACAATGACTTTAGTGCCAAGCAAATAGGATCTAAACTTCTCAAATGCAAAAACCACAACAAGCAATTTTGTTCAGTAACAATATAGCTCTTTTTAGCAATGTTCAGCGCCTTGCTCGCATAATAAATAGGATAAAAAATCTTCTCTCGCCTCTATCCCAGTACTACGCCAAGTGATACCCCACTAGCATCATAGATTACTTCAAACGGTTGTCCCCAATCTGGTGAAATAATTATTGGTGAAGAAGTCAACTTCTTTTTTAACTCCTTAAATGCTCTCAGAAACACATCATCAAACTCAAACTTGGACTCTTTTATGAGTAGTTTGCACAGTGGGTGTGCAATTTTTGAGAAATCCTTTATGAAACTCCTGTAGAAACCTGCATGCCCTAGAAAACTTCTAACACCCTTTATAGAGATAGGTTGTGGCAGCTTTCCTATTACCTCAACTTTATCTTGATCAACCTCAATTCTTTTCTGTGAAATTCGATGACCCAGAACTATACCCTGTTTCACCATGAAGTGACATTTTTTCCAATTTAGCACAATATTGCACTCTTCACACTGTTTCAGCACCTCAGCCAAATGAGTCAAACAATCATCAAATGAATCACCAACTATAGAGAAATCATCCATAAATACCTTTATCATGTACTCCGCCATATCAAAAAATATAGACATCATGCAACGTTGAAAGGTTGCCGGAGCATTACATAAACCAAACGACATTCTCTTGAATGCAAAAGTCGCAAATGGCAAGTGAAAATGGTCTTCTCTTGGTCCTCCGGATCTATGAAAATCTTATTGTAGCCCGAATACCCATCTAGAAAACAATACCAACCCTTTCCAGCGAGATGATTTAACATTTGGTCCATCAACGACATTGGAAAGTGGTCTTTCTCAGTCCATGCATTCAACTTGCGATAATCCATACACACTCTCCAACCATTCACTAACCTCATTGGAATGAGCTCATTCTTAGCATTAGGAACCACCGTAATTCCTCCTTTCTTTGACACACACTGAACTAGGCAAACCTAGCTACTATTATCGATAAGATACACCACTCAAATATCTAACCACTTGATGATTTCCTTCTTCACAACCTCTTGCATCGAGGGATCATTCTTCGTTGGTGCTCAATACTTAGCTTTCTGTCCGATACTAACTCAAGATCGCTTCCATGCTTCATAGACCTATAAATATTAAACATTACTTCTTTATTGTTCAATCGAAACTTCATCTGCCCTCTTTTCATATCAACCAAAGCACGCCCAGTTGCTAGAAATGGTATCCCTAAGATGATGGGGACCACAAAATCTACCTCACATTCAAGTATCACAAAGTCCACCGGAAAGATGAATGCCTAAAATTTCACAAGGACATCTTGGAGAACTCCAATCGGTCTCTTCACAGTTCGATCAGCTATAAGCAACCACATTGTAGTTGGCTTGGGAGTCCCTAGACCCAACTTTTTATAAATCGACAACGACATCAAGTTAATGCTAGCACCCAAGTCACATAGGGCCTTCGCAAAGTGCAATATACCAATAGTAAAGGGAATAGTGAAAGCTCCAGGATCCTCTTTCTTCTGTACAAATGACCTTGTAGCAATGACACTACAATGGGGAAACTTGTCTTCACTTTCAAAATTGACAACCCTCTTTTCAGTCACCAGATCCTTCATGAACTTCTATACCCTGAAATTTGTTCAAGTGCTTCCATCAATTGAACATTTATGGACAATTGTTTCAACAAAGCTATGAACCTGCGGTATTCTTCATTCTTTTTAACCAACCTTTGTGGGAAGGGAGGTGGAGGTATCAGCATAGGGATAACTTTTTGTGTCACCTCAACATCCTTTTCTGTATCATCCTTTGGCCCCTCAACTGCCTCTATTTCATCCTCATCTTTTTCTGCATTTTCCATTTTAGTTGGCATGGGAGAATCTACAGTCTGCTTTCCTCCTCGAGTAGTGACTGCCAGACAATGACCATCATTTTTCAGATTCTGGATAGTGTTTCTAGGAAGTGTTCCTGGCTGACGTGGATTCACCATTGTGGACAACTGACCCAACTACTGCTCAAGTTTCTTAATCGACACTGCATGGGCATCAACATTTTGACCGATACTAGATAAATCACTACGCATCTCCTTCACATTGTCATTAGTCGCAACAAACCTTTTCATCAACTTTTGCATCATATCTTCAATGCGAGTCATACTCGATCCAACATCTCTATTACCAGATGGAACATAGGGTCCACTCTTCTCATTCTTGTTTCCATAACTATTTTGGTTGTAGTTGTTGTCGCGATTGAAGTTCCCATCACGGTTGTAGTTACCATAGTTTCGACCTTGGTTTCCTTGACCTTGGCACCAATTTTCCGAATTGGATCCTTGGGCGTTAGTCCGGAAACCCCCCGTCTTATCATTCACCAAGTTCGCATCCTCCTCATAATAATACTCATCAACAAGTGGGGCTCTAGGTTGATAATTCAGAACATTCAATTTCTCTGAACTACCGCTTACCTATTTCAACACCAAGCCAATTTTTGTTCTCAATTTGGCCATCTCTTCACGAATATCATCATTGGATTGAGTTGGTGCGGTTTGGACAACAAACGTGCTCCTTCCAGTATTTGTTTTTCTAGTGCTCCATGCCTTATTGTTCTTAGAGTCTTCTCAAATTTTTCAGCAATCTCCTCAAATGTGCACGCTCCATAAGATCCTCCAACAATAGTATCTAGCACATCTTTACCATTGTCGTCTTACCCTCTGTAGAAATACTCTTTTAGTTTGTCCTTGAGATTCAACTTCTTGGATACTAGAAAGTAATTCTCTATGAACACCTTATACAACTGGTCAAAAGTCGTGATTTAGTTGTATGCCAGCTCAGAGAGCCATATAGTAGCATCACTTGTCAATGAGAATGGGAATACTCTTAAGCCTATTACATCCACATCTAAGTATGATCGTCCCACACTACTCATACATACACTTTTAACCTTAGTCATATGGGCATGTGGATCCTCCGAAGATAACCCAGCAAACATCCATACTGCTGGTCACCACAAAAGTATGTCCTGGAGGTAGTGGAGGGAGAACAATAACACCAGTTGACTCCACAAAATCATAGTCAACCCTGTAGTTATCGGGAACTTTTGGTTCCGGCTGGTTTTGTACCCTTTCCGCATTTTTAGCTAGTGGATCACCCTGAACATGAATGGGTAGGATCAAGACTCTAAGAGGCGGCAAACTAGCTCCACCCCATTGACCCGCTTCGATGGGATCATGTGGTACCTCGAGATTTAAGGCTCTTCCAGACATTCTTCTCAAAGTTCTTCACAATTCCGGATCATAGGGAGTCAGAGGAATGCCTTGACTCCGTGTACTTGGCATACACTAGAGTTAGACCTGTAGAGAACGAAAAAAAAAAAACTTAACATCAGAAAATAATTGACTAAAGTTCAATAACGAAGTTAGTCTAATCTAAAAGTCGTATTCTCCGGCTTCGGCGCCAAAATTTGATACGCCCAAATTACACCTCCCAAAAGAAGTATAAGCGATCATTATCAAATAAAAAGCCTCACTTTTAGGTTAGGGTCGATTCCTCAAGGAATATGGTTCAGACATAGGCTAGCTTACGATTATTTATGTTTAGTCACATTATTTCTTAAAAAGGTAACAAAGAAGGGAGGGTTTGTAAACAAAATAGCAGTTTGTTGATTTGTATCAATACGTAACAAGTAAACATGATTCGCAGTTTGAGATATCAATATGAAATGAAAACTAGGGCATAAGTGTTCCCCATAAGCTCTTATCGTAGTATTCCTAATAATAGTAACTCTATCCTAGTGTTAGCATGCAAGGTTGGTAAGTTAGGTATCCCTAAGTGATTGGTCCTTCAAATAGGGAATTTCACCACGCAACTTGGTCCGTCTATGGGTGTATGCTTTACTAACCCTTACCCTTAACCCTAGATTAGCCTTCACATTATTAGGGTTAGACTATTAGATAGTGGCTAAACACGTCCAAATCTCTGTTGTTTATTCCTTTCTTATTTATTACTTACTTGGTCCGACAAATAGGAACGAGGCGAGTTCTAACGTTGTCCACCGTAAAGCATTCAAAATGAAAGGATTAACAATACATGCATAACACTATTCTAGAATTACTTAATTATTAGTCATACACTGTTAATTGCTCATGGCTCCCAAAATCCTAGTTATGGATTTAGCTACTCATGCTTGAGAATTCAAAATTCATGTTAGGGTTAACAATGTAAATCATTAACTTACAATTGGAATAGTTGAATACCGTAATCTTCAATTGAAAATAAAACCGAAATATCATAAACCAAGCTTTGAGAATTAATTGTCAAAGATGTTTGTAAAATAATCCTCAAAGTAAAAACAAAGCATCCCAAAGTGTCTAACAACCCAAAAATGAAAAATACAACTTATATTTATAGACACTAAGTCCTAAACAAATTAGGAAAAGAAAATATAGGAAATTCCAATTTGGGGTGGTTTTGATCGACAACAACAAACGATGGACCGTGGATCAGCCAACGGTCTGTCGTTCTCCTCCGTGGTTCAACAGTTGGCAAAAATTCTTGGTCTTCAAATCAATGGTCATCACCTACGGTCCGTAGGTCAACTCTGTGGTTCAAGTACTAGAACTCAACTTTCTAAATCAAACGACGACAGTTGACCTATGGTCCGTCCGTCAGTCATATTACGGGGCGTCGGTTGCCTCCGTGGTTCCACACTTGGTCAGACTTCCTTGAACTCATGATCCATGAATCTCTACCTACGGCTCGTCAACTAAACGATGGCCCGTGGTTGGGCTCCGTCAACTGCCACTTCCGCTACTTCAGCTTTTTTCTCACTCAACTGCTCCAAACCTATTTCCTGCAAAATTTACATCAAAGTGCCATCATATCTAATAACAAATTGCCCAAGACTCACACAAACTTCAAGTATAATGCATTAAAAATACCGTAAACTCACGGTATATCAACACCATCAACTTAAAATTATTGTTTGTTCTCAAGGAACACACTAAACTCTAAATGACACTTACGCAAAAGCAAACACACAAACTCAAGCAATCATATGGCTTTCTCTATCAACTCTTTCATGCACTGCAAATCTTCTCATTTAGATTCAATAAATTAACTCATGTGGATCAAAACATGACATAGATAGACCAACATATATCATCACATACACAATCAACAATCACCAAGATACTAACTTTCCAATAATGTAACTAGTGCCCTAACCACAAAGAAATCCTTTCTTCACACAAAATCTTATTTTTAGCTTAAGGATTCAGTCAACGCTCACGCTAAGAAGTGAATTCAAATATAGTTAGTGCTCAATACCATATGCTTGCCCTTATTTTCACTACATTGACTTTCCAGACTAGTTAACGAGGATCACTATAGGGCTTTCTTAGCTTGTAATGTAGGCTCAGGGTAAGGTGTGGTAGATTTAGGTATTTTAGTGACTTTCCTTTCTTCCTTGCATGCTAACACTAGGATAGAATTACTATTATTAGAAATATTGCGTTAAGAGCTTGTGGGGTAACACTTATACACTAGTTTTCATCTCATATTAGTATCTCAAACTGCGAATCCTATTTACTTGTTACTTATTGATACAAATCAACAAACTGCTATTTTGTTTACAACCCCCCTCTCCTTTGTTACCTTTTTCGAAAATAATCTGACTAAACGTAGATAATCGTAAGTTAGCCTAAGTCTAAACCATATTCATCTAGGGATCGACCCTAACCTAAATGTTAGGTTTTTTATTTGACAACGACCGCTTATAAGTCTTTTGGGAGGTGTAATTTAGGCGTATCAAATTTTGGCGCCGCTGCCTGGGAACACAACTTTAGATTAGACTAACTTCGTTATTGAACTTTAGTAAATTATTTCTTGATTTTATGCTTTTCTTGTTTTATTTTTGTTCTGTACAGGCCTAACCTCTAGTGTATGCCAAGTACACGGAGTCAAGGCAATCCCTTGATTCCCTACGATCCAGAATTTAGAAGAACTTTGAGAAGAATAGTTGGAAGAGGCTTAAATCTCAAGGTACCACATGATCCCATCCGGTGCTATTCTAGAATTACTTAATTATTAGTCATACATTATTTATTATTTATGATTCCCACAACCCTAGTTATGGATTTAGCTACTCATGCTTGAGAATTTACAATTCATGGTAGGGATAACAAAGTAAATCATGAACTTACAATTGGAATAATTGAATACCATAATCCTCAATTGAAAATCAAACCCAAATATCATAAACCAAGCTTTGAGAGTTAATTGTCAAAGATGTTTGCAAAATAATCCTCAAAGTAAAAACAAAGTGTCCCAAAGTTTCTAACAACCAAAAAATGAAAAATACAACTTATATTTATAGACACTAAGTCCTAAACCAATTAGGAAAAGAAAATATAGGAAATTCCGGTTTGGGGCGGTTTCGATCTACAACACCAAACGACGGACCGTGGATCAACCAATGGTTTGTGGTTCTCCTCCGTGGTTCAGCAATTGGCAAAATTTCTTGGTCTTCAAATTGACGGTTAGCACCTACGGTCCGTAGGTCAGTTTACAATCCGTCCTGTTCCTCCGTGATTACTGGAACTCAACTTTCTGAATCAAACAACAACAGTTGACCTATGGTCCGTCGTTCATACTATGGGGCATCATTGGCCTTCGTGGTTCCACACTTGGTCAGAGTTCCTTGAACTCACAATCCATACCTCTCTACCTATGGCTCATCGACTGAAAGGCAGCCTGTGATTGGGCTCTGTCAACTGCCACTTCTGCTACTTCAGCTCTTTTCTCACTCAACTGCTCCAAACCTATTTCTTGCAAAAATTACATCAAAGTACCATCATATCTAATAACAAAATGTCCAAGACTCACACAAACTTCAAGTATAATGCATCAAAAATATTGTAAACTCATGGTATATCAGGTATTATTTAATCGATAAATTGATATTTATTAATTAAAAGAATGTTTTGATATTCATGTGTAGAGGTCTTGAGTTTAGAAGAAATATTAGATATCATCCGAAAAAAACAATGTTGATGATGAAGTTCTAGATGATACGATACATTTGGAACTAGTTACGCGTAAGACAACACTTCTCAGGTCTTGAAATCTTTGCAATTTTATGGTGCAGTTCGAAAAGACAACACCAAAACTTTAAGATGCAATAAGAAAAGTTAGAGATGAACTTCATCTAGATTTAAAATTTAACGAAATACAAAAATAACAAAATCATATTTCACTAAATTGTCATAAATATATTTGTAATTTTAAAGAATTATTAATTTATAATATTAATGGAACTATATATTTATATAGGAGTCTTCTGAAAATATATTATCTTATCGAAATAAGTAATTTTTTCCATTGGCCCAAGTCGGGACCGGATGAAAATATTATCTTAGAGAGATTATTAATTATCGAGTATTAATTTAGTGAGGTTTTACTGTTTTTAAAAAGTCAAACTTTAGTAACTTTTAAGTTAAAAAATGAAAAAAAATAGGGGAGTATCTACTTTTAACTTTTTCAAGTTATTTTAAACTTATTTTAAGTTATTTTTAACTTTGTCAAATGCTCCGAAAAGCTAAAAATTACTTGAGAGTAGGTTTGACCAACTTTTAAGCCAATCCAAATAGGCTCGAAGAAGAAAGAGAGACTGCATCGACCACCTTTGATAAATAATAATGGGATATATAAGGCACAAGTATCCCCTAGACTATGACCGAAATCCTGGAGACACACCTTAACTAAACTCAGGTCCTCTTACCCCTCGAACTCATTTTTTTGTAATTTTGTACCGATGTACACCTTTTGTCATACGTGGCACACTCCGTGACTTCACGTAGTTGAAGCACGTTGGAGATGTTTGGATGCCATGTAAGCCAAAAAAGTATACAAAATTACAAAAAAATGGGTTCGAGGGGTTAATAGGACATTTGCTTAGTTAATGTGTGTGTCTATGATTTCGGTCATAGTCTAGGGGTACTTGTACCATATCTCAAGAAAAAACATAAAAGCTTCGGTTGAAAGATAAAAAAACTCATCATTAAGGCATTAACTTTTGAAATATGAATTAATGTTAATGATGATGTAGCGTTCTTTAAGGCCTCAAATCCTATTTATCTTTTTTGTGATTTTTTTGGAGATTTTTCATCATTTTAAAATACATAAAATATTAAGGTTTTATATTTAATTATGTCTTCATTAAAGTAAAAACCTAAAAGTTTCAGTTGACAGAAAAAAATAACCCACCATTAAGGCATTAACTTTTGAAATATGAGTTAATGTTACCGGAAATTTTCTGGCAGAAAAAAAGTTATCTCTTCTCCTTCCCCATAATTAACATTTATTAATATGTATTAGTGTTGTATTAGTATACATAGCGTTGCACGATTTTTTTACCCAGAAAACTCATTTCAATCCCCTTTCTCCTTCCCAATAATTACTATTTATTAATAGGAAAATGCATAAGTACCCTCAATCTATGCCCGAAATCTCAGAGACACACTTATACTATACTAAACTCTTATTACCTTCCCGAAATTATTTTATAAATAATTTTCTACCCCTTTTCGGCCTACGTGGCACTATCTTCTGGGCCCATCGTGTGTTGACAATTTTTTCAAGCTATCTGGTTGATAGTGCCACGTAGGCCGAAAAGGGGTAGAAAATTATTTATAAAATAAGTTCGGGGGGTAATTGAACCTTAGTATAGTATAAGTGTATCTCTGAGATTTCGGGCATATATTGGGGGGGGGGGAGGGGTACTTATGCATTTTCCCTTTATTAATAGGTACTAACTATTGCACATCTCTTCAAATTCTGGATATCTAATAAAATGATAGTATAAATTTAGGAACAATGCTCCAACAACCCCATGTTCTAGGTGAAAAACTCATGATTCTATATTTCCTCAGGTAATTCTAATTATTATTTTTATTGGATAATTGTATTAACAAATCCTCTTATATGAATCAAAGTAATGTAATTTACTTATTAGTTGTTATACATGGTTCTAGGTGATCCTATGATCTCTCCTCAAAATTTTCTTATGCATGGACGTTTATTGTTATGATTTCTAAGCTATATTCCTTTCTTGATTGTTAAATATAATTTTACTGAGTTTGTTTCATCATTTGCAGAAAGTGAAAAGAAAAATGTATTAACCGACTATAATAGCTATTCAAAATTTCAAAAGGACTGCTTATCAAACTACTTATTATGAGTGTCTCAAATATATCATTTTGATTATGCTTATAGATATTATTATTTAAATATTAGTTTTGGCATATTTAAAGTTACAAAATTTAGTTCCAATTAAAAAGAGTGAATTATGTTGAACTAGCTATTTTTAAATTCGAATAATCTCATTTTAGTATGAGATGAATTTATATTCGTATTTTACATGAGTAATTTGAATATAAGTTACTATCAATAGTTTAGCAAATAAAAAAAACGTGAATTGTATTAGCACCACAATTTTTTAATTTATCCAAATATATGGTAGCTTGAAATTTAAAATTTATATCTGTATATATTTATATATAGTTGGGCATAGACAAAGTGATATTACAACTCTATAACCAATAACCAATAACCACATTTTTCTTTTTTTCTCAATTTTTTACTTTTCTCCTATTTTTTAAATCTGATTTTGTTATTAATACAAAAAAAATAAAAAAAATCACTACTTCGAATATTTCTCGTGAATATATGTTACTCATTTTTTCTCAATTTCTCACGGTTAACTACCACTTATTGTGTTCAAGTCTCTTTAATGTTTTAGTACATATCATTTTAATTTTAATTTTTTATTTTTGTTAAACAATTACTCAATTAATTAGGGAAAGATAATTTCTATAAAAGATGAGGAATGATGAAAGACGTTAGATTTTAAATAGGTGATAAGAATATTAAAGTAGGAAAAAGTAAAAAAAAATTATTATTAAAAAATAGAGCACAATCTTTAACCAACAACAAGAATTAGGGAAACAAGAAAATAATGAAATAAAATAAATAAATATAGAAAGGGTCGAAGGAACTAACGGTCCTGAAAAATAAAAAAGAGGAAGTAGAATAAGAGAGGGTGAGAAAACGGAGATAACCAAGAAGAAAATAATGAAAAATTGAGAGAAAGTAACCTATTTTCTAAACTAGAGCTTATTATTTAGGGTATGAACAAATGATGGGGAGATTAGATACATGAATGAGTTTTTTTTTTGAAAACAATAATAGTTAAGAAATGATATTAAAATACAATTCATTTCTACTTATATCTACCTTTACTTTTCATTTCAGCTTTACTTTAATTAACTAGAAGAAAAAAATTAATGTATATTATTGATTTTGTCAGGATAGGTATGAAAGTATGTTATTATTTCGATTAAATTTTAATAAGTTCATTTCTAAATTTATAAATAGGTTTTAGGACCACGTGAAGCGCGGAAATGTTCACTAGTATGGATATAAAAGCTAGATAAAAAAATGCTCTCAAAGTTATTGATAAGGGAATACCAAGAATGATTGAATTGTTATTGACTTCTGTGGTTCAATTTTGTGTTTGAGAGATTGATGATTATTTAATTATTACATTATGACCTATATTTAATCAATATATGGAAATCAAATGCGTTCATATATTTTAAAAAGAATTACTCAAGTAGTCATTACTGAGTAACTTTTTAATATATTAATTTCAGTAACTTTTTTAAAAATTAATGTTAAGTGAATTATTTTTTGGGAGAAGAATAAATATACACAGTTCTAGTGTCCTCACATGACCAATAACAAGACTTTTACCCAAAAAATAAAAAAGAATTAAGAGAAAATGGTCAAATGTTTCCCTAATCTATATTCGGATTTTCAACTACATACTTCAATTCCACATGGGTTTTATCACCCCCTTGAACTTTTTAAAATTGAAATTATTATCTCTCTAAACGCTTACTTGACAAAGTGAGTGTATTTCACTCCCTCAAAGAGAGTGAAGACCAAAAATAAATATTAAAATATTATTTCTAATATTTTTTCATAAATATATGTATTTTTATTTATTATTCCTTTTTTTTTCCTAATTGTTTTGATCTCTTTTAATTTGTTTTCTTCTTCATAGCAACTTGATACAACATCTATGGCAAGCACCAAATTTCATCACCATTTTGAAATCATCGCCTTCACTATGTCAATCATACACCACAAATCGTATTAGCAATTTCACCACCACTCTCTACAATAAAAAGTTATGTACCAAAAATCTTTCAAATCAAAAGAAAATTAAGCTTGAATAAGGATACCAAAATGATTTTCTTCAACAAACATTGAATACTAAGAATTTTTTTCATCCTATATTCAATACTCAATAGACCCATAAGATTTTCCTCAACTGATTTTAATAACTTGTCATTATTTTTGCGAATCTAAAAAAATGTATCACCTGTTCTTCATCTTCTTCGTCTCATTGCTATGAAAATTTGATGTAAAATCACCCAAAGTCTTCTCAAAATCGACCCTAAATTTTAAATATAAGCTTTTCTCGATGTTTCGATTCTTTTGATATATTACCCACTCAAAATGAAGCTCGTTTGTGGCAAATCGAAATTTGAACTCAAGCTTTTGAACTATCTAGAATGGAGGTTTCAAGTTGGTGATTCACATTTTAGACTATGAGCTTCAGTTTTCAGCCATACAAAACTCTTACAACCATCAACGAAAGTTGCTCCCATATCACAAATATAGATCCAATAATTTCATATGGAAGCTGATCAATTTCCATGGAGTTTCGACGTTCTTCAAATAAAAGAATCTTAGCCATGAACTCAGTCAAACTCAGCATGTTTCGCTTCAAATAATTACCAACCTTCTATGTTGTCAAGTGCCAACAAGTTCCAAATTTAAAGATCCAAAATACATCCATTAATTTTGGCATTGTGACCTTAAACTAGACAATAAATCAGAAAGGAAAAATAATAAAAATAGTTCTTAATAAAATTTCCACGTGTCACCACCCAGACCGTCATGATTGACACCCACACTAATTCTCCGGTGGGAGAACCATTACTACAACCCAACTAAGCAGCCTTAACCAAGATACTACACATTTAAAGTTACGGAAGTAGGTTTAAATGCATAAATTATATAGAGTTCCCGTAAACTCCAAAGGTTTAAATAAACTAGCCAAACTAATGCGGAAGAACAACCCCTAGAACCTGAAAGTCATTGTACCAAAACTCTACTAACAACAAGTCTAAGAACAAGGGGTACAACCCCGAAACTAAACAAACACCTTTAACAAATAGTCTGAGTCCAAAAAGAGTGGACTTAAACAAGAAAGATCCATGACAGCCTGAAAGAACTGGCTCACCCTTGAATCCAGTCACACTCAATAGTCACCTAGCTGAGATACAATAGCCGCCTGAAGATGCCCTGTACTCAACAAAGAACAAAAAAGTGCAGTATCAGTACACAACCATAGTGTACTGGTAGGATCACGCGGCTATTCCAGTAAGCGAAATATATATAAGCAGTCACAACAAAGTAAAACACGCATATACATATATGACAAGCCAATGGTCCTTTCATGGAACCCAATTCAATAGTCCTCTCATGGAACCCATACCCAAACTGTTAGTGTACCGAAACGTGGTACCCGATCCCAATTATTATGATAGACGTGACACCCGATCCCATATGTGCGCCGGAACATAGCACCCGTTCCAAGTTAGTGTGTCGGAACGTGACACCTGATCCATTCAACAAACCACAATCACAATCACAATGTACATTCTCATAATCATACAGTGAAGTGTTGATTCATGGTATACAATTATTCACTCATCCTCAATAACATTAGATGTGATCAATAGGCTTTATTCACATACATACATGCATTACAATGAAGCAATTACTAACATACATCACGCAAAACATGAAATCACAACCATCACCTACCTCGAACAAAGCTTGAATCCTCCTATGAAACTTGATTTTTTCCTTTTCGGATTATTTCTGCTAGCTCTAGGTCTACAAACAAACAATTCAATATGGGGATCAATAATTAAGGTCTAATTTCCCCGGATTATGACAAACCCAATAACCCAAGACCCAAATTATGACCCTAAGGTGCAGCTAGGGTTTTTCCACCATCCAAAATCGTTCAAAACCCTCCCCTAATGATATAGAATCAAGATTTTATGTTCTACGGATTGAAAAATGGAATTAGGGAGCGAAAACCTTACCTTTAGGACCAAATTTCATGGAAAACTATCAAGAACTCGTCTGGGGTTGTCTCCTAGGTCTTCAAAACGAAAATTACTGGATAATGGCATTTTTGGGGTTTATTTCTGACTTATGTCGCGATTGTTCGCCATAACGGACCTCATCCCACTACAGCGACCCCGCCCTGGCGGGAAAATCCCACCTTGGTGGCTTGCACAGAAATAGTGAGCTAATTTAAAAGTTCCAAACCCCCATTTCACAACACATCTTCATCCCATGACACTCAAAAAATACCCGTTCACGCTAAGATCAGTTTCGGGAGTTCTACTCGCCCGAATTCGATCTCGTAAAGTCATACGGGTTCCTTGATGTCTTAGCTATCCACTCACTTGATCACAATTATAATTAGGTCTCTCATTCGTTACCAGATTTCCCTAGACCTCATTGACTCCGATTTCATTCAAATTTGGACTAGGTTAGGAAATTCCAAGTTACTACCAAAAAGTTTTATGGCCCCAATTCTTTCCCCATTGGCTTTTCCCTAACGATGAAATCAGGTTGTTACAATAGATACCAATTTACCCATCACTCGTCCCGAGTGATCAACTAGGAAAGACTGGCTAAATTAAAGGTAAAGTAGTGTCTGAATCGTCGAATTATTGGGGATACTTGTCTCGCATGTCCTTAGCTTCCGAACATCGTGGTCAAGAATTGCAACCGGTTCTTCCTTATACTGAAGGTCTTTGTTTAACAAAACTGAGTCTCACTTTATGATATAATCTCCGTCCCCAAACCAACCTATTGAATACCTACACATCCTCCCATACAATGACTCAATGAAGTCATCACAATACTCGAGTAATAATTATTGTTGTATGTATACTTAATTAACAACAAAGCTATTGCCCATAACCACCAAAGTTGATCGTACACATGTTTGCAACATGTTATCAAGGACTTTGACACAAACATCAAGATGAATCCTTTCTCACATAACCAAGATAAAATTCTAAATCAGTACTAGCTATGATTAGAGGTGGACCTGAACCAACCAACCCACACTCATAATACTCAAACAATTATAGTTCTTATCAACATCTCCTTCTCACAATATAAATTTCCATGAGCTTAAGTTATAAAACTTTGATCTTTAGACATCAGATACTCATCGAGGGATATGTACAGGCATACAAAACCTCCAACAACACTATCGAAATGCTAGATTTAGTAATTGTAGATTACCTCTTAAGAACAATAGAATTGGACCCAACGACCCCCACATTCAACCACATACAATCAATACATGACCTCGACGACTAGATGGATATTAAGATTGTCGGACAACTGTGATTACACAGGATAGCTCTTGTATGAATTCTCATAAGCAAGGTGGTACATGTAGAACTACTGAAATACTTTAACAATTCAGAGAAGACACCAAATATGTCCTCTAAAATAACCAAATCTTCCCAATCATCCCACTCAACCAAGAGAACATCGCATGATCGGTACACCTGATCTACCACTAGGGATCCACCCACAAAAGTGAAAACACACGTGAGCATAACTAGAGACTCATACTCACAACCATGTACAAAATGAAATAGATGATCATATAAGATTTTTTACGGAATAACACTAAAGGTTTTCCTCTGAAGAGTCGATATCAGTCATTTCTATTGAGTTGACTCTACATACTTTTCACATCATTCCACTGAAGTCCACACTCTCAATACTAACAACCATCATGAACACTCCGACCATTTACCTTACTGAAAACCAACACTTTTAAATGAAAACCTTTCTTATGTACTTTATAATCAATAGTAATAAACTTTACGACTCAACCCAAGTGTAAGTCCTTTCAAAGGCTCAATACCTGATACAATTGATCATTTCTCACCTTGCAAATTCATGCCTTGATAAAATATATCACCACGAATGTAGACTTACAATGAAAAATCTGAATTATAAATTCAAACATATAACACAATTCATTTATCTATCAACATTAGCTTGTACCTTGAAGATTTTTATAAATTCATGGATCTTCGCTTGTCATTGATCGCCTCTCCATTGATCTTACAATATCTTTCTCTAAAAATTCAATCATACACATTACTAAACTCAAAACAAAAACAAAGCACATATCTTCATACTTGAGCTAATGTCTGTACACTCATTTCTCAAGTCATTCCCAATAGTTTTTAACCAATCTGATGGGTTTGTGACACTATTACCACATCCATAATAAAACGAATGAAATCACGCGTCTCTAAACCCAATTATCTACTCCTCTGAAGATATCTCTTCAACATTTGCAATCAAATACAATATCTTGCTCTCGTCTCTCTCTCAAGGTTGTACAATATCCAACTATTTTTCCTTCATTATGACTCTAGCTCTTTTAAATTCTATTCGAGTGGTGTCCTACCATCTCTTAAAAATTTCCATACAACCATGTTACTCACCAAATATTAGAAAACCACAACCTTAGATATTCGCAAGTCGTAATTACTATACAAAATTCGCTTAACCAACAATCTTATTATATAGTTGCATCCCATCACAATCCATCACAAACTCTTATTACCATTATGCTCAGTTAGTGCTGGTTATTACTACGAAGTCAACCTTTTCATCGATATGACACCTCAAATTCATGTATACTCATCAAATTTCAAGGACCAACCCAATTTTATAAGCACTTTCTTACTAAAATACTTCATTTGCCTTCACCCAAGTATATTCAATGGGACTTCCTTTACCCATAATCTTGTCATTCCGGTATCAATCCACTCCTTTATGGCTTAAGATAAAATCACTGGTCCTCGTACTACCCTTCTTCTTCTTAACAAACAAGATAGGAGCACCCCACAGGGAAGCACTAGGACGGATGAAACCTTTATCAAGAAGCTCTTGGATTTGAGCTTTAAGCTCTCTCAATTCTTCCAGAGCCATGCGATAAGGAGTAATGGAGATAGGGTGAGTGTCAGTTTCCAAGTCAATGCATAAATCTATTTCTCTATCCGGAGGCATTCCATACAAATCAGTAGGAAACACTTTTCTAAATTATGACACCACATGAATAGACTCAATAAAGGGAGACTCAACCTCAACATCCCGAATATGAGCTAAATAAGCCAAACAACCCTGCCTCACCAGTTTCCTACCCCGCACGAAATATATGACCTTAACTAACTTAGGCTTGTACCTCCTTCCCACTCTAACCTTTCCTTACCTGGGATCTCTAGAGTTACTGACTTAGCATTACCATTAAACATAACATAATAGGGGAACAACCAAGTCATGCCTAAAATTATATCAAGTCAGTCATATCCAACATAACCAAATCAACCCAAATATGAAAATCCATAAACATAACAGGATAACATGATATACATGGGTGACTATGACTGACTCTTCAACTGGGGTAGAAACATGGATAGGGACATCAAGTATATCACAAATCATATCAAATTCTGAGGCAAATCGCATGAACACATAAGAATAATCTCGAAAAAGGTATAAAACTAAGCCCTGTCATCTTGACGGTTAACCTCCTTGCCTGGCTGCACTACTCCTCTACTTGCATTACCATTTCTCTGGCCTCCACGACCTCGTTAATTTCCTCCTCATATGCCCAGGTTCTCCACATTTTTAACACACTTAATAACTTAACCAAGTAAGCATCGCTGCTATAGGAGCAGTCGTATCCTAACCTCTTTGATATACAATCAATCCATGAAATCGTAGTACAACTTCTAACCACAATTGACATAACTTAATTTAATCATTCGCTAAACAACCCATACATGTTATGACAACAATACTAAATGCATTTTCCAAAGTAATGGTGTTCATTATCGAGCCGTCCCTTACCAAAACTTCTTGAATGTTGTCACCTATAACTTGAATCTGCAAATCTGACCTTAATCCCTTCACAAGTGACAATAGTAGCTAGCGAGCCCCACAAAACTCTTAATTTCATTCACAAAACTAGGTCGAACCCAATTCCTGACTGCTTCAATCTTTTGGGGATCTACCATTACCCCTTCCCTTGAAACCACATGCTCCCAAAAGGCAACCGAAGTCAACCAAAATTTACACTTAGAATATTTTGCATACCATTTTTGTTTCCCAAGAACACCTAGAATAATATGAGGATGGTTGGCATGCTCTTCCTCACTTTTCGAATAAACTAAAATGTCATCAATAAATACTATAACAAACGAATCAAGATACGGTTTGAACAAACCATTAATCAAACTCACGAAAGATGCAGACGTATTTGTCAACCCAAATGACATAACTAAAAACTCATTGTGCCTATTGCGGGTCCTAAATGTCATTTTTGATATATCCTCAGGCCTAATATTTAACTGATGATAGCCAGACCTTAGATCAATCTTAAAGAAAACTGATGCACCCTGCAACTGGTCAAAAGATCATTTATCCGAGGTAGCAGATACTTGTTCTGAATGGTGACCCTATTCAACTGTCGGTAATCTATACCAATCCTCTCTTGCTAGTGATGGTGTTACCACTTTTGTTCCTCTAGTTCGGACCATAGAGTGAAGGATGAAAAATACCAATTTGTATCACCCAGATACCAATAGGATTCAAGTCTTAGCACGAAAGAGTAGAAAGAAGTGAGTTTTTTCTAAAGTCCTATAGCCTCTCGAAGAAAAGTACGGACGTCTTCGTACCGTTCCGCAAGACTCTACTAGACTCATTTTGGTACAATTAGATCAACGAACCTAGAGCTCTGATACCAACTTTGTCACGACCTAGACCGTTGTGATTGACACCTACACTAACCCTCAGGTGGGAGAACCATTACTACAACCCAACTAAGCAACCTTAACCAAGATACTATGCATTTAAAGATACATAAGAAGATTTAAATGCATAAATTATATAGAGTTCCCATAAACTCTAAAGGTTTAAATAAACTAGCTAAACTAATGCGGAAGAACTATCCCTAGAACCTGAAAGTCATTGTACCAAAACTCTACTAACAACAAGTCTAAGAAAAAGGGGTACAACCCTGAAACTAAACAAACACCTTTAACAAATAGTCTGAGTCCAAAACGAGTTAACTTAAACAAGAAAGATCCATGGAAGTCTGAAAGAAATGACTCAACCTTGAATCCAGTAACGCTCAATAGTCACCTAGTTGAGGTCAATTAATAGCCTCCCGAAGATGCCTTGTACTCAACAAAGAACAAGCAAGTGCAGTATCATTACACAACCATAGTGTACTGGTAGGATCACATGACTGTTATAGTAAGCAAAATATATATATGCAGTCACAACAAAGTAAAACACGCATATACAATATATCTATATATATATATATATTAGTTTATCATTTTTGGAGCTATGTACAATTCTACATTCTTAATAACAAGTATATATGACAAGCCAATGGTCCTCTCATGGAACCCAATTCAATAGTCCTCTCATGGAACCCATACCCAAACTATTAGTGTACCGGAACGTGGTACCCGATCCCAATTATTGTGTCAGACGTGACACCTGATCCCATATGTGCACCGAAACATGGCACCCGATCCAAGTTAGTGTGTTGGAACGTGACACCCGATCCATTCAACAAGCCATAATCACAATCATAATCACAATGTACATTCTCATAATCATACAATCAAGTGTTGATTCATGACATACAATCATTCGCTCATCCTCAATTACATTAGGTGTGATCAGTAGGCTTCATTCACATACATACATGCATTACAATGAAGCAATTACTACATACATCACGCAAAACATGAAATCACAACCATCACCTACCTCGAACAAAGCTTGAATCCTCGTAGGAAGCTTGATTTTTCCCTTTTCGGATTCTTTCCGCTTGCTCTAGGTCTACAAACAAATAATTTAATACGAGGATCAATAATTAAGGTCTAATTTCCCCGGATTATGGCAAAACCCAAATTATGATCCTAAGGTGAAGCTAGGGTTATTCCCACCATCCAAAACCGTTCAAAACCCTCCCCCAATGATATAGAATCAAGATTTTACGTTCTATGAATCGAAAATGGAATTGGGGAGCGAAAACCTTACCTTTAGCACCAAATTTCGTGGAAAACTGTCAAGAACTCGTCTGGGGTTGTTTCCTAGCTCTCAAAAACAAAAGTTGCAGAATAATGGCATTTTTGGGGTTTATTTCCAACTTAAGTCGCGACTGTCCCGCCACAACGGACCTCATCCCTCTACAGTGTCCCCGCCCTAGCAGGAAAATCCCGATTTGGTGGCCTGCACGGAAATAGTGATCTAATTTAAGAGTTCCATGCCCCCATTTCGCAATACATCTTCATCTCATGACACTCAGAAAATATCCGTTCACGCTAAGATCAGTTTCGAGAATTCTACTCGCCTGAATTTGATTTCGTAATATCGTACGGGTTCCTTAACGTCTTAGCTATCCACTCACGTGATCACAATCATAATTAGGTCTCTCATTCGTTACCAGATTTCCCTAGACCTCACTGACTCCGATTTCGTCCAAATCTGGACTAGGTTAGGAAATTTCAAGTTATTACCAAAAAGCTTTCTGGCCCCATTTCTTTCCCTATTGGCTTTTCCCTAACGAAGGAATCAGGTCATTACACCACGTGTCTAACGTGTGAGTTTCACCAGCTAGCATAAATATGGTTCTTACGTTTTAAGGGTGTAATAATATCAAACTTAAATAGTTCAAGAGGGTGATAAGAACCCCGTAAAGTTGAAGTGTGTAGTTGGAAATCCAAATATAAGTTAGGAGGGTATTTGGACATTTTCTCAAAAAAATAACATAGTTCATCTTTAGAATAAAATGATAGAAACTCTAGTTAGCTTCAATTTTGTGAATATGTCAACAAATTTTGTTTAACTAGGGCTATGATTGGATCGACACGAGATAATTAACATCACTTTAATCTCTAATGGAGTATCTTCTTTTTACATAAAATATAATTGTTGATTTAATAATATATATTATATGTTTTACATAATAATTTAGTAACTACAAGTTTATAAATGTTGATGTTAGGCACAAATTTTAAATTTTAGATCTGGTCAAATTTTTTCATATCCACGAAATCTTCTTATAAAATCAAAAAATATTTTTTACATGGAAAAATATTATCCCTCACCAAAATTGATTCTTTTCCAATTCTTTCTTTAGTCAATTAATCTTGTAACCTTTATTTTGTTCAATCCCACAATCCTACAAAAATTCATACGAATATCCCTCCTCAAAATTAATTCTTTTCTAATTCTTTTCTTAGTCATTTAATCTTCTTACAGTTGTTTCACTCCCTCTTCCACATTAATATCCCAAAACAAATCTCCTACAAAAATCAGAAACAAGGTTGACTCAATAAGATTTGGGGCCTAAAGCCAATCTTTTGAGAGCCCCCCTAATATTTAGTTTATTTTCTTTAAAATAAAAGAGTTTGTCACATTTATTTTTAGGGGTTCAATAGTTTAAATTATTTCGGAGTTCATGATTATCGAAAACTATGCCACATTTTCACCAACTTCTTCTAGATTTTCTTCTTCGATGTTTTATCATCTAATTCAACTCTATTAGTGACTTGTTCATTTGAGAAACACCCTCCATATTTTTCGAATCAAGATTTATTATTTGTTAAAACTCTACCAAGTGCTCTATTTTTGGGATTTATTTAATTCTTCAAGTTTTTTCCTTTTTCTATTTTGTTTTGTAAGATCGAAATCATATTTTCTAGTTGACATATATATGAACTAACAATATCAACAATTACAAATTTTCAAGAAAAATTATAAAACAAAGTTAGAATAATAAAACTGGCTCAATAATTTGATAAGTTGATATCAAGATATTGAAATAATGTTGCATTCCTTCAACATAATGATTATTGTTGCACTTCTTCAAATTTTGAAAAAGGCACCAAAAAGCTTATTATATTATTTTGTAACTTGTAAGCAACAATAACTCAGTAATTTTGTAGGAGAAAGTTCAATAAAATAAAAATAATAAAATAGAGTATTAAAAAAATGTAATATATGGTAAATAGTCAAACTACTAGGAAATAAATAAGGAAGTGCAATTTTCTCACATAAGAAAATAATTCCCAAATATTATTTCATTCCCTTAGGAAAGTGGAAGTTAACCACTTTGAATAATTATTTCTTACTTGTTTTGTTTTAAAGAAATCTAAAATAAATATAATTTTATTTTTTAAATATATGCATAGGTACTTTTTTTTTATAAAAAAAATGGGGATCTCTAGCGATGATTTTAATGGCCTAGGAGTTAAGATGGCCCTGATCAGAAAAAAAAAAATCTTAAAAAATGACCCATCCTATCATTTTTTTCCATGTAAGAAATAATTTTTGCCAAGACAAATAATTTTTTCCCTATCTTCTTCTCCTTCTCCTTCTCCTTCTCCTTCTTCTAAGCATTCATTTGTTTGCCCCTATCTTCTTCTCCTTCTCCTTCTCCTTCTTCTAAGCATTCATTTGTTTGCATTTAGTGAAGGTTTGAATATGAAAGGTTCAAACATTCATTCTTCTTCTTCTTCTAAGCATTCATTTGTTTACATTTAGTGGAAGTTTGAATCTGAAAGGTTCAAACATTCATTAGACCATTAAGTTCATTTTGTTATCATTAAGATTTAAGCACCAATTGGGTAAAAATATGTCTTAATCATTAAGATCTAAAACAAAATTTTAATATCATTAGTGGGTTCTCTTTTGCGGATAATATGCACCATCACTCTATCCACAATCACTAGTCACCACAATTATGTACCCCTAGCATCACCACCACCATCACCATCATTGTCAATCACCATTATCATCATCTACCACCAACCACTCATGTCATAATAACCACCACCGTTGCTAACTACTAATTTCAAATGCTACCACACTTACCTCCTCTAGCATCATGATTATATCCATTGTCACCACAACCCTCGTTTCTGTAGCCGTTGCTACCTCCACCACTCCTATAAACCACTATCACCACTATAGTTAATTCTAGGGGTGGCAAAATCAAAGTCAACCGGCCCAACCAGACCCAACCCATTTAGGTCTGGGTTGGTTATTGACCCGCCCATTTGTTAGTTCAACCCATCCCAACCCAACCCATTTAAACCCATTAAAAATTGTCTTGATATGTTACCCAAATAGATTTTTGAGAAATCTTGTCAAATAGTTTTTAAAAACTTTTTTTGATTTTATATGTTATATATAGTTATCATAAAGATTTTTTTTTCATTAGGTACTAAAAGCTTATAACATAACAAATAGAGCTATTAAAACTTAGTAAAAAATGGGTGGGTTGGGGTATTACTCGTTACTAATCCATTTTGACCCAACCCATTTTGGCCCAAAAAAATTTGGGTTGGGTTGGGTCTTGACCTATTTATTGTCTTGACCCATTTTGATCCGCCCAAATTTAACCCAACCCACCCAATTATCACCCTTAGTTAATTCCTACCACCAACAATCTCTGCCATCACAACTAGCACTGTCACCAACCATCACCATATATTTTTGTCACGACCCAAAGTATACCTTAGATGTAACATGGCGTATAGAACCTCGAAAGACCCTATACAAGCCACTTAGCATATATCATACAAGATAATAGAAATAAAGATTTCAAAAGTAGCATTTTCATATCATAAAAGAGTTTGACAAAGCGGAAGTCTAACATAGTCTCAACAAACCATCTAAAACTTCAAGAGAAGTAGTTGGGACATAGCCCATACGCCACACACATCATCCAAAAATTAGAAAGGCATAAATCAAGTAAATGTGTATGAGTCCTCAAAATTTGAGGACTCACCAACTCTTCAAATCCAGTAGGATTATCGACTAGCCACACGTGTGAGTGGTAGGACCGTCAGACCCTACATAAATGAGACAATGTAGACACTAGTATGCATTAGTACATTGAATGTACTGAGTATGGGGTAATATGAATTAATAGACATGATAACATGAAGAGTTTAAACATGTAAGATATGACCATCATTACAACATTTAAAGGCTTAAAAAAGCAATGGCATATAAATCATAGGATATGGTCAATGCATTAAAAATAATATATATAAGAAAGTTTTGAAGAAACATATTTGTTATTTTATGGGACGTTAGCTTTAACCGACATTAAGACCATGTGAGATATGCCATGGAATCTGGTATATCCCTCATATCGAAAGAAGGGGGTTCTACTTGCCAATGTAGAATCCATACACATCATCATTCGTTAAAGTGGATCCACTAGCTAGGTCATTTAAGAAAATCCTACGGGGGCACGTAGTTTGGGACTAGAGGTTGATACTAGAGACTACTCTATTTGAGTCTCCACCTCAAAACCCTTTCACTGATAAGTCATTATCCCAATGGAATAGATAATAATCAATTATCATTATAACATAGGAAAAGCAACGATCAATACCAATCCACACCTAAAAATTAAAATATAGAATAACTCCTTAAAACACAACTCAAACATAAGTGAGAAGGTCTTTCACCAATGTGAATCCATATGTGAGAAATACATTTCACAATCATAATCATATTCGTATGTGAGAAAACTTTTAACAATAATATTGATACTTTCATCTAAAATCACTCTATCATCATAAACATCATTTTCATAAGACATGCATAACCTTTCAAGATGAATGGTGAATTGAAGAACTTGGAGTGCACTAGCTTCTTCTTCTTCCTTAGCTTGAAATGAGATTTGGGAAAATGAATTTGGTTGGGTTTTTGAAAAATAGGAGAAAGAACTTGAAGTGGGTAGATTTATGCAACATCCCGCCTTAGAAAGAGTAGAAAGAACTAATTTGGAAAGAGCCAAATCTGAAAATTTTCAAGTTATGCTTAACTTGTGAGTTTTGGATCAATTTCAAATGATCATAACTTTCGGTACACGATGAGTTAGGTGGCACATAAGATATCAAATGAAAGGTCTTGGAATCCTCTTTCCAATTCCATCGAGTTTGTTAAATTTGGGGCTCATATAAGAGAGATATACCCATTTGAAGTTAGTCTGTCCAGTTAAGGAAAGTTACCCGAATTAGTGAGAGGTATTTTGGTCTTTTCCTTACCCAATCAGATTAAAATAATTTTTAGTAATATTTTGGGGTCAAATATGATTGGGGTCAATTTTACAATCCTAATTTACACTTAGGGTTATAGAAGAGAGTTCAAGAAGAGAAAAGAGGAGAAAAGAGGGAAGGTTTAAGGCATTCATTGAGATTTCTTACAGATAGAGGGTTGTTTCGCCAAGGGTTTAATCCCTAAGAGGTATGTGAGTTCTCATAGTATTGGGTTCATTAACCCATGTGGCAATCATCTAATTTTATTGTAATTTCATTCTCAAAAGTGAAGGATTTGAGTTCTTGATGAGTTTTCTTGAAGTTTCATTTGTTAATCTTGATTGTTGAGGTTTTGATGAGTTCTTGAGATGAATGTTAGTAATTTGAGGGTTGTTTTGTGTAGACATTTGTGTACTTATGATGAGTATTCGGATCTAAGTGTGCTGGGAAGAAACCATATGATTCTAGGCGAATTAGGGTCAGAAAACGAGAAGAAAATTCATCGAGATTATTGGGCAGAGGGCAAGCGCACCGGGCTAGAAAAAGTTCTCTGCAGTTTAGGGGCTGGCGCCCCGCGCCACTCAGTGCGCCAGGGTCGTCTTTCCCCACCCCTTCTTTCGTCGTTTGGCCCGTCAGAGTTTATTTAAAGGATACCTTCACTCATTTTTTATTCTAACTACTCTAAACTACATCTAATCATCGAGAGATAATCCATACCATGAATCATAACCCTTGAAATCCATAATTCAAATTCAAGGTAGAGTTAAGAGTAAAGTATTGAGATTTCTTTCGAGTCTTTTTGAGAAGTCTTTTACAATCTTTTGAAACTTGTTTTAAAACTTGAGTACTTGAGTTTGAGGATGAGGAGAGTAGGGTTCATTTCTTTTAAAATGAAATATGGGAACTAAGTATTCCCAAGAGTAAATTTTTTAACATTTAAGAAGAGAGGATACATCGATTTCCAAAAGAGTTCATGAAGAGTTTTGAGTACTATCTCTTTTAAGAGAAACCTTTTGAGTAATAATCACAAAGTTGAGGATGAGGAAACATTTTTAAAAAAAAAACATATGAGCTAAGTTATAGTTTGGAAGTAGTATTGAGCACCAATATGGGGGAGAGTTCAAACAACTCACAATCCCCATAAACCAAAGGGTCATACTTTTTAGATGATTCCTTATAGTTTTTTAAGCATATATTAGTGGATCCACTTAGTCGAGGAGTTATATACTCTGGCAAGGTATAGGACAGTCCTGGCAACGTGGGCGAGATGCTATAGCATCACATAGGTCATAGTGATGGTTGTCGGTTACAAAATCTCCCAAACAGAGTTTATTTTTGTATTTTTACATACAAACGGAGTTATATTATATTTTACAATCCGTTGAGTTTTTATCTACTGTTTTAAATGTTTTTATTTATATCGCATTATTGTTATTGCTTTTATATTGAAATGAGTTGAGATTGAGTTGAGGTTGAGTTGAGGTTGAGTTGAGTTGAGACTAGGTAAGATGTCTCTTCAGTTCCAGTTCAAGCTTATGTCATGTTTTAGATTACCCCTTGCTTGCTCGTACATTTCATGTAATGACGCCATTTGGCTTGCACCTTTCATGATGCAGATACATGAAATCAAGATCATCAACCAGTGCTTCAACGAGTCCTAGAGTTGTTTGGTGAGCCTCATTGCTTCCGGAGGATCCCTTATTTATCTTCAGTTATTTCAGTTTGTTAGGATGATCAGGGGTCTTGTCCGGACATTCCTCATAGTATTAGATTCTTCATAGATAGATAAAAAATAGTTTATGAGTCGTTTCATTTTCAGTTGTTAATGTTCTAGACTTGGGTTGCCTTTTTGGCTAGTGAATGTTTTATTTCTAAAATATTCTGAGTTTACTTTTGAGACAGTTGAGTAAAGTTTATCTGTTGAGTTTATTCTATGTTGAGTAAGTCTTTCGCTGAGAGTTGAGTTAGGCCAAGGGTTCGCTTTGGGCCAACAATAGTTCTCGAGTGCTTGCCACGTCCAGGGTGTAGGCTCGAGGTTTGACAAACTTGGTATCAAAGCATAGAGTTCAAGAGTCCTAGGGTGTCTATGAAGACGTGTCTGCAGAGTCCTAGTTATCAGTGTGAAGCGCGCCACATCTATAATTAGGAAGCTGTAACATTTAGGAACTATCTTACTTCTTTCATACTCTTTTCGTACGATAGAGTTCAACTCTATAAAAGTTTCTTTCTTATTCGTGCTTGTGCCTATCTCTTAGATCATGCCTCCACAAAGATCTATTCGAGGTTGAACTACTAGGAGAAATGTTGATCCTCAAGATCAAGGTGTACCCAATGCACCAGAAGTGCAACCCCAAAGAGAGGTCACTAATGCTGAGTTCCAGGATTCTATCCGGATGTTGAGTGAAGTGGTGACCAACCAAGTTGGGCAATTGGAGTTCTTAAGGATGAATCCTCCAGACTTTACCGGTTCAAGTGTCAGTGAGGATCTAGAAAACTTTGTAGAAGAGCTATAAAAAGTTTTTGAGGTTATGCATGTTGCTGATGTTGAGTGAGTGGAACTAGTTGCATACCAACTGAAGGGTGTCGCTAGAGTATGGTACGATCAATGGAAGAATGAAGCCTCCGCGCGAGCGGTGGTGGACGAAGCGGAAGCGAGAATGTCGGCTTTGCCCAAAAGTAAACCAACCCCTTGGACTGCTACGAAAAACACCATCGGATTTCAAAGTAGCACGATCTAATTCGAAAATTTCACCCAATTGAGCACGTCTAGCATATTTTTTCACAGTAGTAGGATCACTATTGTGCGTATCGACCCGTGCAGTGCTGTAGCTAACGCGTTAAGTATCCCGCCGGCGACGAAGAATCAAATTATCACTATATTTATTCCTTTTTCTACTTCTTCTTCTAGAGCTAAGGGTGCACCAATTGTGAGCTGGGCTGTGTTCAAAGAGGCCTTCATGGGATGTTTCTTTCCCCGTGAACTAAGAGAGGCAAAGGCAAAGGAATTCCTCACTCTTAAGCAGGAATCCATGAGTGTGCATGAGTACAACCTCAAGTTCACCCAACTTTCTCGTTATGCTCCGGAGATGGTTGCTGATATGAAGAGCAGGATGAGTTTATTCATATCTGGGTTGTCCCGTCTGTCAAGCAAAGAGGGTAAGGCTACAATGTTGATAGGGGATATGGACATAACAAGGCTGATGATCCATGTGCAGCAGGTTGAGGAAGATAAGCAGAGATATAGAGAAGAGTTTCGATATAAGAAGACTAAGACAACATGAAATGAGTAAGAGTAGCAGAACAGTAATGCATACCGGTCTTCTTTTCAACACAAGCCAAATGGACCTGCTCTATCATCTGCTAGTGCACCTGGACCAAGGAATAAATGTGTGTTCAAGAATCAGAATTCTCAGAACTTTAGAGCTAGACCCGCACAGTCTCAGGGTAGTGTGGTACAAGGAGGTACTCCTACATGTTCTAAGTGTGGTAGGAACCACTCAGGAGTGTGTCGTGATGGATCCACTGGTGTCTTCAAGTGTGGTCAGAATGGTGACTTCATGAGAGAGTTCTCTAAGAACAGGCAAGGTAATGGTAATGGGGGTAATAGAACCCAATCTTCTTCAGTGGCTCCGCCAGACAGAGCTGTACCTAGAGGAGCTACTTCAGGGACAGGCGGAGGAGCAAACCGTCTGTATGCTATCACCAGTCGTCAAAAGCAAGAGAATTCACCAAATGTTGTCACTGGTATGATCAAGTCTTTACTTTTGATGTTTATGCTTTACTTGATCCTGGTGCGAGTCTATCTTTTGTGGCTCCATATATAGCTATGAAGTTCGATATTATTCCAGAACAACTTCTTGAGCCCTTCAGTGTTTCCACACCTGTTGGTGAGTCTATTCTAGCTAGAGAATTTATAATGATTGTGTCATTTCTGTCAATCACAAGGATACCATGGATGACCTAGTCAAGTTAGACATGGTAGATTTTGATGTTATTCTATGTATGGACTGGCTTCATGCCTGTTATACCTCTTGTTGATTGTAGAACTCGAGTAGTTAAGTTCCAGTTTCCTATGAGCCTGCTATAGAGTTGAGGAGTAGTTCAACTATGCCTAAGGGTCATTTTATTTCGTACCTTAAGGTGATAAAAGTTAGTTTCCAAGGGGTGCATCTATCGCTTAGTTCGAGTTAATGACCCTAGTGTTGAGACACCACTTATTCAGTCAGTTCTAGTTGTGAGTGAGTTTCCAGAGGGCTTTCCAGATGATCTTCCCGGAGTCCCTCCTGAGAGAGAAATAGACTTCGGTATAGATAATCTTCCTGATGCTTGTCCTATCTCTATTTTTCCATATAGAATGGCTCCATCTGAGTTGAAAGAGTTAAAAGAGTAGTTGAAAGGACCTTCTTGAGAAAGGCTTCATTCGACCAAGTGTCTCACCTTGGGGTGCTCAAGTCTTATTTGTGAGGAAGAAAGATGGTTCTCTTAGAATGTATATAGATTACCGTCAGTTGAACAAGGTTACTATCAAGAATAAGTATCCTCTTCCGAGAATTGATGATCTTTTTGATCAACTTCAAGGTGCCACTTTTTTTTCTAATGTAGACCTCAAATATGGCTATCATCAGTTGAGATTAAGAGAAAGTGACATTTCTAAGATAGCTTTCAGGACCCGCTATGGTCATTATGAGTTTCTAGTCATGTCTTTTGGTTTGACTAATGCTCCTGCAACGTTCATGAACCTTATGAATAGAGTGTTCAAGCCCTATCTTGATATGTTTGTTATCGTATTCATTGATGATATTTTGATTTATTCGAGGAATGATGAAGATCATGCTAGTCGTCTTAGAGTAGTTCTTCAAACTCTCAAGGATAGAGAGATGTATGCTAAATTCTCTAAGTGTGAATTTTGGCTTGAGTCTGTGGCATTCTTATGCCACATTGTTTCTGGTGAAGGGATTCGAGTTGATGCCCAAAAGATTGAGGCAGTACAGAATTGGCATAGACCCATATCTCCAACTGATATTAGAATTCTTTTTAGATTGGCTGGTTATTATAAAAGGTTTGTCAAGGGGTTTTCATCTATTTCATCCCCATTGACTAATTTGACTCAGAAGACAACAAAGTTTTAATGGTCTGAAGCTTGTGAGAAGAGCTTTCAGGAATAGAAACCTAGGTTGACTACTGCCCCAGTGCTGACCTTACCAGAAGGTACACAAGGCTTTGTTGTGTATTGTGATGCGTTCAGAGTTTGATTGGGTTTTGTATTGATGCAGAGTGACAAAGTTATAGCTTATGCCTCCAGTCAGCTTAATATTCACGAGAGAAATTACCCAACCCATGGTATAGAGTTGGCTGTTGTAGTGTTTGAATTGAAAATATGGCGTCACTATCTTTATGGTGTTCATGTAGATGTGTTCACCGATCACAAGAGTCTTCAGTCTGTGTTCAGTCAGAAAGAACTTAATCTCAGACATAGGAGGTGGCTGGAGTTACTCAAGGATTATGACATGAATATTCTCTATCACCCAGGTAAGGCTAATGTTGTTGCTGATGCATTGATCAGGTTGTCTATGGGTAGTGCTTCCCATGTTAAGGAAGGAAAGAAAGAATTAGCCAAAGATGTGCACAGACTTGGACTATTAGGAGTTTGGCTAATGGATTCCAATGAAGAAGAAGTGGTGGTGATTAATGGAGCTGAATCATCATTAGTGTCTGAAGTGAAAGATAAACAAGACCAAGACCCTATTTTGCTCGAATTAAAGGCAAATTTTCATAAGCAGAAAGTGATGGCTTTTGAACAAGGGGGAGATGGTGTATTGAGGTATCAAGGTAGATTGTGTGTACCAAGGGTGGATGAGCTCCAAGAGAGGATCATGGAGGAAGCACATAGCTCCAGATATTCTATCCATCTGGGTTCCACATAGATGTATCGTGACTTGAAAAAAGTCTATTGGTGGAGTAGTATGAAGAAGGGTATTGTACAATTTGTTGCTAAGTGCCTGAATTGCCAACAAGTCAAGGTAGAGCACCAGAGGCCCGGTGGTATGGCTTAGAACATAGATCTTCTGAAATGGAAGTGGGAGATGATCAATATGAATTTTATTATTAATTTACCGCGGTCTCGTAGGCAGCATGATTCGATTTGGATGATTGTATATCGAATGACTAAATATCACATTTCTTACCGATAAAGACTACCTATTCAACAGAGTATTATGCTAGATTATTTATTGAAGAGATAGTCAGACTTCATGAAGTTCCGGTGTCCATTATTTTAGATAGACGTGCTCAATTCACCGCACAATTTTGGAAGTCTTTCCTGAAAAGTTTGGGTTCCAAGGTAAATTTGAATATGACTTTCTATCCTCAGACTTATGGTGAAGCAGAGCGTATGATTCAGACTTTAGAGGATATGTTGAGGGCGTGTGTGATCGATTTCCAGGGTAATTGGGATGATCACTTAGCTCTCATTAAATTTTCCTACAATAACAGTTATCACTCTAGCATCCAAATGGCTCCCTATGAGGCTCTTTATTGGAGAAGATGTAGATATCCTATTGGATGATTTGTGGTTGGTGAGGCTGGGTTGGTTGGACCAGACTTGGTTCATCAAGCTATGGAGAAAGTGAATACTATCCAAGAAAAGTTGAAAACAACGCAGAGTCATTAAAAGTCCTATACAGATGTTAGGAGAAAAGACTTAGAGTTTGAGGTGGATGATTGAGTTTATTTGAAGGTCTCACCCATGAAGGGTGTTATGAGGTTCTGTAAGAAGGGGAAGCTCAGTCCCCAGTATATTGGTCCTTACAGGATATCTGAGAGGATCGACAATGTAGCCTATGAGTTGGAGCTATCGTCAGCATTCCATCCGGTGTTCCATATATCAATGTTGAAAAAGTGTATGGGTGATACTTCACTTATTATACCAATTGGAAATATTGGTATTAAGGAAAACGTATCTTATGAGGAGATTCCCTTTGAGATACTTGATTGTCAGGTTCAAAAGTTGAGAACCAAGGAGGTTGAATCAATAAAGGTATTATGGAGGAACCAGTTTGTTGAGGAAACTACTTGGGAGGCTGAGGATGATATGAAGAAGAGATACCCAAATCTCTTTGATTATGGAGAAATTCCAGATCAAGGTACTAATTCTTTTCTTGGTACTCTTTAAATTGATATGATGAGTGTGTTAAATTGCATATTGGGTGTTTGAACTGGGTGTTAGATGTTACCACCCTTAGTCTACTTAGAGTGATCTTATTCAAGGACGAATTTTCCCAAGGGGGAGATATTATAACATCCTGCCTTAGAAAGAACTAATTTGGAAAGAGCCAAATCTGAAAATTTTCAAGTTATGCTTAAGTTCTGAGTTGTGGATCAACTTCAAATGACCATAACTTTCAGCACAAGATGAGTTAGGTGGCTCATGAGATATAAAATGAAAGGTCTTTGAATCTTCTTTCCAATGCCACCGAGTTTGCTAAATTTCGAGCTCGTATGAGGGAGATATGCTCGTTTGAAGTTAGCCTGTCCAGTTAAGGAAAGTTATCCGAATTAGTGAGGGGTATTTTGGTCTTTTTCTTACCCAATAAGGTTAAAACGTTTTTTAGTAATATTTTCGGGTCAAATCTGATTTGGGTCAGTTTTACAATCATAATTTACACTTAGGATTTTAGAAAAGAGTTCAAGAAGTGAAAAGAGGAGAAAAGAGGGAAGGTTCAAGGCGTTCATCGAGATTTCTTACGGATCGAGGGTTGTTTCGCCAAGGGTTTGATCACTAAGAGGTATGTGAGTTCTCATAGTGTTGGGTTTGTTCACCCACACACCAATCATGTGATTTTAGTGTAATTTTGTTCTCAAAGTTGAAATATTTTCTTGATGAGTTTTCTTGAAGTTTCATTCATTAATCTTGATTGTTGAGGTTTTGATGAGTTCTTTAGATGAATGTTAGTAATTTGAGGGTTGTTTTGAGTAGAATTTTGTGTACTTATGATGGGTATTTGAATCTAAGTGAGTTGGGAAGAAACCATCGATTCTAGGTGAATTATGCTTAGAAAAAAGAAAATTCGTCGGGATTTCTAGATAGGGGACTGGCACACTGCGCCAAAAAAAAGTTCCTTGTAGTTTAGAGGCTGGCGCACCGTGCCACTGAGTGCGCCAGGGTTGTCTGCCCCTACCCCTTCTTCCGTTGTTTGGTTTGTCTGAGTTCTTTTAAAGGATACCTTCACTCCTTTCTAATTCTAACTATTCTAAACTAAAACTAATCATCTAGAAATCATCCATAACATGAATAATAACCCTTGAAATCCATAATTCAAATTCAAGGTAGAGTTAAGAGTAAAGTCTTGTGAGTTCTTTCGAGTCTTTTTGATAAGTTTTTTACAATCTTTTAAAACTTGTTTTAAGACTTGATTAATTGAGTTTGACGATGAGGAGAGTAGAGTTCATTTAAAAAAAAATGATATATGGGAACTAAGTATTCTCAAGAGTAAATGTTTTTACATTTAAGAAGAGAGGAAACACCGATTTCCTAAAGTGTTCTCAAGGAGTTTTGAGTACTATCTCTTTTAAAAGAAACCTTTTGAGTAATAATCTCGAAATTGAGGTTGAGGAAATGTTTTTTTTTTAAAACATATGATCTTAGTTATATTTTGGGAGTTGTATTGAGCACCGATATGGGGGAGAGTTCAAACAACTCACTATAAACCATGCAGCCATCGTGGGTAGAAAGGGTCATACTTTTTAGATGATTCCTTATTGCTTTTAAGCATAGCTTAGTGGATCCACTTAGTTGAGGAGTTTTATACCCCGACAAGGTATAGGATAGTTTTGGCAGCGTGGGAGAGACGCTGTATCATCACATAGCTCATAGTGATGGTTGTCAGTTAGAGAATCTCCCCAACAAAGTTTATTTTGTATTTTTACATACAAACTGAGTTATATTGTATTTTCCAATAAGTTGAGTAGTTATCTACTATTTTAAATGCTTTTCTTTATATCGCATTATTATTATTTCTTTTATATTGAAATGAGATGATATTGAGTTGAGTTGAGAAGAGGTAAGTTGTTTCTTCAGTTCCAGTTCAAGCTTATGTCATGTTTTAGATTTCCCCTTGCATGCTCGAACATTCCATGTACTGACGCTATTTGGCCTGCATCTTTTATGATGCAGATACATGTAATCAGGATCATCAACCAGCGCTTCGTTGATCTAGTTGAGTCAAGAGTTGTTTGGTGAGCCTCCTTGCTTCCAGAGGATCCCTTATTTATCTTCAGTTATTTCAGTTTGTTAGGATGATCAGGGGTCTTTTCCCGGCATCCCTCGTAGTATTAGAGGCTTCATAGATAGAGAAACAGTAGTTCATGAGTGTTTTCATTTTCAGTTGTTAATGTTCTAGACTTGTGTTGCCTCTTTGGCTAGTGAATGTTTTATTTCTAAAATATTCTGAGTTTACTTTTGCGACAGTTGAGTAAAGTTTATCTTTCGAGTTTATTCTATGTTGAGTAAGTCTTCCACAGAGAGTTCAGTCAGGCCAAGGGTTCGCTTGGGGCCAGCAATGGTTCTCGAGTGCCAGCCACGTCTATGGTGTAGGCTCGGGGTGTGACAATTTAGGACTTAAAGTCTTTCTATAGGTCTTAGGATAGATTCCAAAATGACATAACATAGGCGTAAAACATATCGTGAAAGACTCAAAAGCCCCTATGTAATAACATCTGATACTGGTCTACGGGTACGACCTACGAACCATAAAAATTTCTACGGTCCATACTGGTCAATCGTAGACCAAGTAGCGGGACTATAAATTTTACCCAACTTTGATAGGACCGATCTAAAGCCCGTAATACTTTCTACAGTTCATAGAACCTACTCGTAGAACTCAACCTTAATCCGAAAATTTCACCAAGTCTGGATTACTTCTACGGAACCTATCTTCCGCCCGTAGATCATTCGACGGACCGTCCTGATCAACCGCTGGATGAGATACTGAAACTTGATTTTTAAAAATTATTCTCCAATTTCTACGAGATCGGTCTACGACTCGTAGAAATTTATAAGAACCAATAGCTACAATTTATGCAATCTTTTCCCTTTTCAAAATCGGAGGTATTACAATATCTCCCTCTTGGGAACATTCGTCCTCGAATGTAACTCAAGGCAACACAAAGAGGGTAGGGAAAGAGATCTTATAACCCAACATGAATGCAATCACATAAATGTACATAATCAAAAAGGAAATCGACTTCTAGCTAACATATACTTCAAAGTATCATTTCATAAAACATACATGCATGCATATGAAAACATGAGAATGACTATGACACATAAATACGTACGAATGAACCATGAGAGGCTAAATATTTCAAGCTAGCGTAGGATTAAAGGGAAAGAGATGAGGATATCAGGACATCATATCGGCCTCAACCTCCCAAGCAGCACCCTCAACCATTTGATTCATCCACAACACCTTCACGGATGCAACTTCTTTGTTTCTTAACTTCCGAACTTGCAGGGCCAAGATCATAACCATATTTCTCACATGAAAAGCTTTCCTTTATACCAAGATTCTCTAATGGTACAATAGATGTCGGATCTCGAACACACTTCTTCAATAAGGACACTTGGAACACTAGATGCACCGACGATAAATTGGAGGGCAAGTCTAATTGATAAGCCACCTTGCCTATCTGCCTCAACACTTGATAAGGATCATCATAATGGGGACTAAGCTTCCCTTTATTGCCAATCCTCATGACACCCTTCATAGGTGAAATCTTCAAGTAAATTCAATCATTAACATCAAACTCAAGGTCTCTTCTTCTAACATCAACATATGATTTTTGTCGACTTTGAGCATTTTCAACCTTTCTCTAATCAGCCAAACTTTCTCCATTGCCTCATATAACAACTCGAAACCTATCAAAGCAACATTACCAACTTCAAACCAACCTATAGGATATCTACACCTCCTACCATAAAGAGCTTCAAATAGAGCCATACCAATACTTGAATAATAGCTATTATTGTATGCAAACTTAATTAAAGGCAAATGATCATCTAAATTACACTTGAAGTCAATCACATATGCTCTCAACATATCTTCCAAAGTTGGGATAGTAAGCTCCGCTTACCCATCGGTTTGAGGATGAAAGGTCGTCCTAAGCTTGACACGGGTACCATGACCCTTGTGGAAAGACTTCCAAAATTTAGAGGTGAATTGGGTACCACGATCGGAGATAATGGATAGGGCCGCCATTTTGATTGAATAATGCTATCAAACACACTTCATCCAATTCTAAGCATCAACGATCGTTAGTCAGTATGTAACCCAACTAAATGAGTTGGGGTCGAATCCCACAGGGAGTGGTACGTGTTTAAGATTCAATTGAAAAGTACGAATATGTTCAAATCAGCCAAAGGAATAGACATTTACAAATAAAAAACACATAATTCAAATTAGGGGGTGACACGAATATCAAATAACATGGGGTTTTTTGTTTGAAATTATCAGCTACAACAACAACAAATAACACAATAATAACAATAATGAGATATGTTCTTGGAATGTGATTCAATTATAGGATAATGTAGACAAATGTGTAATTTCAACTATTAGGAAATAACTATAAATTAGTGAATAAGCTAGACTATAAAGGAGGTAAACTTTCTCTTGAACAATTTACCTCGAATCAAGTCAATTTCTCTCGAACATCGACAAGCGTACAAAATAAGAATAGCCTACACTTTAGCCCATTCACTCTCTCGAGCTGAATGTGTGGAGAAAGGTTTAGGATTCACTCTCTCGAGCTGAACCCATGACAACCCAATACCCACAGACCATCAACCAACAATCTTGGTTTTAAAACCTTTCTCTTTCGCAAGCCAAAACATGAAGGTAGAACTGCATTTGTAAGTACAATTCTTTAAATTAAACCACAATTACTGATTGAAATAACTTCTAAATAGAATTTAGACTAACAATTAACAATACCCATAAACTAAATGAATCCATAATCGCATAATCACACCCCAAGAATTGGGGTTTTAGTTAGACATCATAAAAAGATAAAAATCGTTGCCAAATTGTGTTTCCATCAACTGTGTAAGATTAATTTCGTCTTTACAAAGGTCCAAATTGAAGAATCTCAAAGACACACTTTCAATTTCTCAAAAGTGAAAAACTTCAGTTCTCCAAAGCTAAGGAAAACTTGTCTCAATACTTAGAGTTCAAACTGAAAATTAACTCTAAAGAAAGTTCAGAATAAAATTTGATACTAAACTTAATGTTTGAAAATGCATTTATAGTCGCCAAAATTATGCTACGAAGGACCATTCAACACAGTAAGTCGGGCTCGCCGATCAACTCAACGATCCGTTATTTGGTCCTTTCCATCACCTTTTTGCCTTGGCCTTCAACTTCCTCCAAGTCTGTAACTTTGGGTGATCTAGTTCTGCATCGCGGAATCACTCGGTGATCCACTGACTGCTTCTTTCTTTCGCCAACTTGATTTTCTTCATTAGGGCTTGGCACACTGGAACTTTAGGCGGTCAAATGGCCATTCGGTGACTCGCGTAATGGACTTGGAGATCACCAGGCTCTCTTTTCTTCCTTTTTTCAGCTCACTTCATTCCTTTTTGCAAATTAGTGTCCTTGCTTTGTTCATTAATCCAAATACCTGGAAATCAAGGATTTTTCATTAGTTATTGGCACAAGATAAGCATTTGAGGACACTAAGTCTATCTAAATAAAGCCCTAAATGAGTCCTAATCTTGGACTTATCAACACCTCAAACTTAAAATTTTGCTTATCCTCAAGTAAAGCTCAAGTTCAGCAGTTCAAAAAGGATGTTTCCAAAAGTGCTACACAAGACACAATCATGAATGCACACGACAAGACTCAACTTACTCATCATGCAAGGGTCAATTGTGCACTCAAAGACTTAAGTTGTGACTCACCATGAAAAAAAAATCTCATGCTCACAATACTTGTTTCAAATGCAAGTTCAAGCTCAACAAAGACACTCAAATGCCCTCACACAAAGAATGATTCCATATTCACACACAATGGTCAATAATTTATAGTTTTGGAATCAAAAAAAACTCTCACACTCTCAAAGATGAACACATGCATGACTTCACCCATAGGGTTGCCCTTATATTCCAATCAACACTTGTTTCAGCTTACTCAAGATTAAAAAGGAACGGGACTGAGTGTAAAGGTATGGTCATTTAGGCTAAGTGGCTTCTATCCTCATGAAATGTGGTATGAACAACACTTTCTTTCCTTTTCTTCATCATTCTCATTCATTCTCAAAATTAACCCCATTATTCACTTTCCATGGAATACCGGACACCCCATTTCTCTTGCACTTTCACAAATTTATTTCAAAACTTTTTCTTTTTCATTCTTCTTTTCTTTTTTTTCTTTTTTTTTGTATGGAGGGGTTCCATCTTTTTCACAACCATGGATCAAAGGTGACTTGTTTTCACTTATTGATTTACCTTCTCTTTTTACCACACCCCTAACTTAGGCTTTTTGCATGAGGATTATGGGTGAATGGATAAAGAAAGGTCATAATTTCATCAAGTTTCTTCCAAGGAAAGGGGTAAGGCTCAAAGGGTGTTCAAGCAAAGTTCACACATCACAAGGTAGGCCACAAAAGATGTATAATGTCAAATTGTTTCACTCTTTAAAATTGTTGCCTAAGATCATTTCAAGAGTTTGCATCACTTAGTCAACCGGACCAATGGGGTAAATTCTCGGTGTCATCACACATGGTTCACGGTAGGCTCATCACACAAGGCATTGACACCAATGTCAAACAAGACTCCACACTTTTGCTAGTGTGCAATGTTCATCACAAGAGACTCAATTCGATAACCAGCTAGTCATAACGAGATGCAAAAAGTTCATATATTATCTATGTAACTTCATTTGGCCTCATCGTAGCTGCACATTCATGTTTGTTCCATTGAGAGCACCATTCAAGTCATCGGTATTGATCATTACCGATACTCAAATTTGCACAAGAACAACCACATTCAAACACAATCCAAAAACCATTTTCAATTAAAACAAGGAGCCACAAGCTCAAATATCCACAACATAGTGCCAAAACATAATATATAGCACATGTAACGACCCTAAATATGAACTAGTGAAACTAGAGCCTCACATGTGAGTTTGGAGTTGAGAACTTGATGAAATGATGAGAAATGACCGTGACATCCGAAAACTAGTCATTTGAACTAGTGAGTTGTAAGGGTCAACTTTAAATGGTCATATCTTTTAGTTCAAAATGAATTAGGTGGACCTTTACCTATCCAATTAAAGGTCTTTGAGTCCTCTTTCCAACGCCACCGAGTTTGCCCAATTCCGACCTTGGAGTAAAAAGTTATGCCCGAAATATTGAAGCACTGTCAGGCTGAAAAAAAAGGGCGAACTAAGACGGGAAGGGGTAGAATTTTTAAGTTAAGACTTTATGGGTCCTTAGTCCTTTTCCAAAATTGACCCTATGTTATTTTATTCTTTTCCTAACAACTATAAGACCTTTTTATGACTTAATTCCTTTCATTTAAGTCACTCGTCTTAGAATTTCCAAAAATCATTCCCTCTCTCAAATATTTCTCTCTAACTCAAGGAAGAAGAGGAGTTGGAGCTAGGGTTGAAGATTTCGAGTGCTTATTCTCCAATTTTCGTGGGTTTTCAACTTAGAGGTATGGGGATCCTTATCCTTGATTATTCTTTCTTTCAAGTAACCCAATCAAAAGGTTTTCAAGGTTTTTCAAATACACACAAAAACCTATTTCGATTCTAGCATGGGTTCTTGCATAAAAAGGTTTTAAATGATGATTTATATGGTTATTAATGATTATTAATGGTTTTTAGAAAGAAATTCCCATGAACCCATGTCTTCTCAAATTCTCTAAATTTGACCTAAAGTGGGTGTATTGATTTTGTGAAATTGATGGACGATTATTGTGTAGATGGTTGTGGAATGTTCATATATGTATTTATCTATGTGGAATTGTTAAGAATTGTTAGTGAATTGAAGGATGTGGGATGTTAGCCTTGAATGGATCAAAATTGTGAATTGGTCTTCATGTTGATTATTGGCTTATGCTTAGCTTAGCTTGTATAGTTGAATGTTGTTATTATCATTGTTATTGTATTGTTAATTGTTGGAATATGAGGATGATGAAGATAGCCATGGAAAAAGGGTAAGTTGATCAAACTTGATAAATATTGTATAATTGGCATGGAATTGAGTATTGTGGCTTATGGCCTTTGAAAAGGGTGGTAAGATGGCTTGATCTCTTAGTATTAATATAATTGTTATTGGTTGGTTTGATCCACCTTTGGTGGAGGTGGTTATTTGTTGTATTATTGTGAATTGAGGCCATGAAGGGCATTATGTGAATGTTATTATATTGTTGTATTATTATAAACATATGAGGCTATATGTAAAGTCCTATATGAAGCTATATGTAAAGTTTTATGTGAAGCTATATGTGAAGGTATGATGTGAATGAGTTTTATGTGAAGCTATATGTGAATGTATGATGTGAATGAGTTTTATGTGAAGCTATATGTGAAGGTATGATGTGAATGAGTTTTATATGAAGCTATATGTGAAGGTATGATGTGAATGAGTTTATGTGATCTTGTGATGATCCTATGTAAAGTGGATATCATTGTGAGTTAAAGTATGACTTCTCATGATGTATATATGAAATGATGTTGGATTATGAAGTATCCTTAGATGATAATGATGTGACTTGGTTGATAGACTAAAGTGTCTCTCCTTGTTACTTAAAGTCTTGAATGCATGAATGTGTGAAGTGGGCTAGAACTAAGAAATGGTGCCCTTTCTATAAATGCTAAAAGAGGAATTCTAGGCCAAGACTTGAATTGGCAAAACTAAGAAATGGTGCCCTTTCATAAGTCTAGCTTTCCTAAGTAAATGTAAAACCATGAAATCGGTAGACCTAATGGTGGTAGCCCTTCTCATGTGTGAAATGATGAACCTTGGACCGGTAGGCTTAAGGCACCCTTAATGAAAAAATCGGTAGGCCTAAGGCACCCTTCCAGGGGGATTTAATGAGCTATCCTTAATGAACCTTGATCGGTAGATCCTTGTGGTGCCCTTCTTGGTAGATGTGCTATGGGTCGGTAGACCTAATGATGGTGCCCTCTCTAGCACATACATGTGAATGAAATTACTTTATGGGAACTAAGGCTAAGCACCGAGTGGATATGGTTAAGATGGTAGCTCTCCCGAGTATGAGGCAAGAGTACAATGAACATCTTTGGATATCCCCTAAACCATGTGCCTACATGGGATGTGTCCTAGTTCTACCCTTGGCAAGTAGAACACCTTCCACGGTGTAGGGTTTTATGACACCGGATTCCATGTCTAGCTCGCATGGTCTATGTCGGTTAATGCCTATTCCCATCATGTGGGATGTGCACTCTAGTTATTGGATAGGTTCTACAACGTGTAGGTAGTAGTATGGGATGCTATCTACACATGGCACGAGTAGGCTTTGAAGATACTAAAGTGAGTTCCATAAGTCTAACGACTATTATGTGAAAGTCCCCTTATGTGCTTGAATGTCTCCAAAATGGTTTCTTAAAGAATGTTGGTCTATTGATGTTATGTTGTAAATGAAATGTCCTTATCTAAGGTAATCTTGGGGAACACTTAAGTGTGCTTGAAGAGGTTGTATGGGCGGTCACTTCTTGTCTCACTCAAGTGTGTCTTAAGGTTTTATTAGGTAGAGGTCCTATGGTAAGGAAATGACATGTGTTCTCTTAAAGTTAAGCATGAGTTGTATATGGACATATGTTGAGTATATGTATGGTTGGCTATGGTCTTATATGTTAATGTTGACTTGTATTATGTCTCTTATACTTGTAAAGGAAAGGTTTTATCAAATGATATGAAAGCATTTACTTCCTTGATAATGTCCTTTTTGGCATGTTTTTGCATGGTCTCCATACTTAGTACTTAATTGTGCTAACCCCTTTCTTTCCCTTTTTGGACTAAAGTGTAGGAATTTGGAGATGATGACATGTCATGGCTATTTGATAGGTTTTTAAGTGTTGAAGATGAAGACTTGGTGAGTCCTCATATATTCGAGGACAATACCCCATATGTCCTTTCTTTTTATGTCTTCCTAGTATTTGCTTAAGTTTTGTATGGGCTAAATCCCAATGTTGTACTCTAAAGTATTAGATGGTTTTGAGACATCATGTATAAAGTCTAGAAAGTCTTCCGCTTGCTATTGTTTTTTTTTTATGAAATGTCTTCTTTGTAAAGAAAGTTTTTAATTCATTATGGTTTTTAGTTTTATGCGATGAATGAATGCTAAGAGGCTTGTATTAGACCTCCGAGAGGTCGAGTACGCCGGTTACGACTAGGGGGTGCTCTCGGGTCGTGACAGCACAAAACCCAATATATACTATAAAAGTCATAATCACAAAAGGTAGGTGTGGAAATAACTCACCCCACCACAAACAAAAAACAATTTGTTCTCAAATGCAATAAAACATCCAAAAATTAATAAAAGAAGACAGAGAGGGAGGTAAAAAGAAGTCCTGTCTATGCAGTCGCTCCATCTGTCGGGGCATCAGTGCCCGATGCATCACTCTGAACTTGGGTATCAGTGCCCTGAGTCACATCAGTAGCAATAGGTCCAGTAAGGTCAGCCATGGGTGTGTTTGCTAATGAGATCTGTACAACTGCATCTACCATGGCCTCTTTAGTCTCTGTGAGACCCTCATAAGAAGCCTCCTCATTAGCAACAAGAATCTTCTCATTGGGCTCATCCTCAGACTCGACAACAGCTACCTCCTCAGTTGGAACCTCATCTCTGGTGGTGGCTGGAGGCACATCTGAATCAACTGGCACATCAGGGATCTCCATTGTCCCAAAAATCATTAACATATCGGTGGACTTCAACTGGTCCACATCTCTCCTTAGAACATCAATAACGGCTTTTAGGGTCGTCACCTCCTCAGTGGCCCCTTAGCCATGCTCACACACCGCTATCCTTGCCGCAAAGGCATCAATGGTAGAACTCAACGGTGTCACAACATCAACAAGAGCTCTCTCGATCATGCCACGAATGGTAGTCTCAATCCCGGAGCCACGCCTATCGGCAGAATGTGCTAGCTTCCCCATCCATAACAATGCAACCTGGGTAAGTGGGGGTCGGCCAGCAATAGTAGCAGTACCAGATCTTGGAGGCAAGGGAGCAGTAGAGGAACTGGGAGTAACAGAAGGGACAACACTAGATGTACCTGAAGGCCTAGGGACTGGAGTAGGCAATACTGCCTCTGCAGGTAGTGTCTGAATGTCAACAACCGGGGAGGTATCCACCAGGGCTGCCTTCTTCTTCTCTACCTCATCTTTCAATTATTCCGCCTCAATCCTCCGAATGTCAGTAGAAGATGTGGGAATCACTTCCACATCCTTCTTCTCATCTCTAGGCACTCGAGCTTGTTTGCATAGCTTAGTAATCAACACCGAGAATGGAAGGGACATCTGTCTCTTCTTGGCCCTCATAAGCATCTCCTGTGCAATAATCATCCCCAGGTTCAGCCGTGTCCCATCAATAATATAACAAGATATGCTGCTTTGGCGTGGCAGATAATCGACTTCTTCTGGGATTGCATGATGGTACTGCTGATGAAGCCAAACCAGAACCTTGCTCCTATATTTAGGTCCTTCTTCTCATTTGGTTCTCCAACCTCGAGCCACTTGGGAGTACCATTTGATATCAGAGGAGCCAACCACTTCTTCATGTTTTCCAATGTTTTTGTCCTGATCTTGTATTGTCAGTCATCCTCAAGTCTCGTTGAACATTCTAGGACTGCATTGATGGCAACATAATCACACTGTACCCTTTTACCCCTGACGACTACTTAGTCAACCGACTTGAATTTGGATGCCGACTTCTTCCCTTGTGACACCATGCACTATAGGCAGTGTAGAATTCTCTGACCCAATTTGGAATGTATGAGCCATGAAGCTTAGTGAATAGCTGGAATTTGTGTGACCTCAGGCAACTCATGATCTCCGGGTACCTGTCTATGACGCCTTTAGTAGACATCCTCTTCTCCTCTATGATGGTCCTCAATTCCTCAGTCTTCAGTTTGTTCACAGACCGGGGAGGAGGACCCTGTACTGGTGGTGCTACGACCATATGCTATGTAGGAGAAAGATGAGTAGTGATATCCTGGGAGTCCTGATCCTAGACGGATCATTCATCCTATTGGATCTCAGCTCTGCTCTCTAGGCTGCTAGTAACGCATCATCCTCTGGCTCAGAAGTGGTTGCCCGAGGATCCTGGTGCTCACCCTCACTCTTGGAAGTGGATAGGTGAGTAGCATAAATCCATTTACTATCGGAGCTGACCTCCAGTGATGCAGGTGAAGGTGCCTTGCCCTTTCCTTTTCCCTTCCCACCTGTTGTGGGAAGTTCGGTAGCTTTAGCCTTGGATGCAGATGCATCCTCATTGATTTTTATTCCCTAAGCCCTGTTGCAGGGCGACATGTCTCTACCGACCACTTTTGGTCTAGCCATATCTGCAAAAACATCAAAAAAAGTTAGAAATAGTTCAAACAAAGTTGCAGAAAATAATTGCAGATAGACTCACTGAACCGATCAATGAGTCGCCAAGTCACTTTGGCGAGCCAGATCAGGCTCGCCGAAAGGATTGGCTAAAAATTTCCCAAACAACTTGGCATGTCCACGATAGGAAGGGCCTTTCAGAGAATCGCCGAAAGCATTCGGCGAGCAAGGACTAGGTTGCCGAAAGTTACAGTGCATTTTAGGGGTTAGAGGCGCAGAAAAGGCGATCAAGAAGACAATCGGCGAGTCACCGAGTGCACTCGGGGAACTCAGATTTCTCACCGAAAGTTACAGAAACCAAACTCAAATTTAGCATGAAATTAAAGGTGATCTAAGGGGATTCAGCGAACCATCGAGTGGTTTGGCGAGCTCGACTCAGCTCGCAAAACTGCCCAACGTGCCTACTTTCAACCCCATTTTCAAAATTCAACCCCGCAGCCCTCGAAAATAAAATCGAAGCATACACTATTTCAATTAGGCTTAGACCCATTACACCCATGCCCTCGGGATACACATACTTCTCCCAGTTTCGCCAAATTTGGCCATTTGACGACTTAAGCCCTTAAGAATGACGTCAACCACTCTATCATTGGGCAAAGCATATCATTTGGCATAATTGTGGATTTCTTAGACTTCACCCGACTAGACCTAACATTAACAAAACATCAACCAATAATTTTGATCAATTTTAAGTACAAAATTTTGGGAAATAAAAATAAAAAGGCAATATAGGCATGATATTCAAATTAAAACAGGCACACAAGCATACAATTACGAATCAAAGAGGCCCAACACACAATAGTAAGACAAGAACAATTGCAAAAGAGATTAATCACTAAATATAAGTTCGGGGTTTGGAAAACCAACCTGAAATGCTAAATAAATACTTTGAAAAGCTAGGCGGCAAAGAAATCCAACTCCGAACACACAATCGATGACTAACAAGCAATAATAATGCAAAATTATAGAAAAATATAGTGCAGGTGTGAGTTTGGGAAGTTAAAAAGTGATAGAATTGTGAAAGAGTTTGAAAGTTTAAACCTTTGGTTTTTAAAACCGTCTAGTTCTTTCCCATTCAATGACAATAATTTTTCTAGCCGACCCACTCGTCGACACACCGAGTGGCTACTTACCTCAATGAGTTTTATAGGACCTCTAGTTAATGTGGGGGTCCAAATGGCGGATAAAGTCGCAATCGCTAACCTGTTCGGCGACACGCCAAATTTTACAGACTCTAACCTTAGAGTTTCTTGAGTCCAACGACGGTCCAAGTCGGACTCGCCGACCGGATCGATGAGTCGCCGATTGGACATTTAGCTCGCCAATCTCCACTTTTCAAACACATTACACACTTTAACCTGCACAATTAACACACGATTATTTCAAAAACAAAAAGAAAGCAAATAAAACTTGGGTTGCCTCCCAAGCAGCGCCTTAGTTAACGTCGTGGCACGACGCAAGTCCTCACTCAAACTTCATTCTTGGGGTTGCCCATAGTATCACTAGGCAACCCCCCTTGTTGTCTCAGGTTTAAATGAGACGAAATATGACCCATCTGGGTCTCCTACTATTTGATAGAGACGGAATGAGAAGTGACCACTTGGCTAAGGGTCGACACGTCTTCTTTCATTTATTTCAAATTTTTGTCAGACCCTTTAACCTTGTTGAGAATACGAGAAAGCATATCCTCAGACCGACCACCCTCAGAATCCTTTGGCTTTTGGCGCTCGTGGGGAGGAATGCACCTGTCCTTTTCCCCATCCCTTTCCTTCCAAGTAGGGTTACGATCCCTCCACTCTCTATCACGATCTTTCCAGCCTTCATCCCTGTTCCAACCTTGGTGACCACCCTGCCTTGGGTAGTTTGAACGATAACCACCTCCTTGGTTGGCTAGGAAGTTCACCTCTTTGTCGTACAATGCTACAAACTTGGCCTCATCGGGATTAACACACCCAATACCCACAACATTGACTCTTCGAGCACCAGCTCCCATGACACTTTTGGACAAAATGTCTAGTTGTGTCATGATCTTTTCCATATTCTGATCCCTCTCTTGGTCTTTCTCAAGCTGCTCCTTGGTCAATTTAAACATGAGAGGGGAGACCTGATCTTCGCGAGTGTACCAAGCCCGATTAATTGTGGTCATACCATCCAAAAGCTGGGCTACTATAATGTAAGGTTGTTGGTCAGCTACACCCTTGTTCATCGAATCAAGGCTTCGGTAAAAATATTACATCAAAACATTGTCGGGCAAACCATAAGTTGGGCATTGCAACACCAACTTCTTAAATTGTAGCCAAGTCTCATGAATTGGCTAACCTTTCAAACGCTTGAAGCTTTGGATGCTGTCCCGAAGAGTCAACATCTTCGAAGGAGGGAAAAATCGCACTTGAAATGCGATGACAACCTCTTCCCACAAAGTGGTTGATTCTCGTGGCAATTCAGCCAGCCACTTACATGCTTCTCCCATTAAAGAAAATGGGAACAACCTTAACCGGACCAACTCTGGGGATATGTTCTTGAAGGAGAACGGCCCGCAAACATCAACAAAGTTTCTCATATGCTCATTCGGGATCCTCATGAGCCAGCCCACCAAACAACCCTTTCAATTGCAAGAGCTACTTGTAATATGGAACACAATGTTCCCTTCAGCCGGAGGCAAGCGAATGGCACCAATTCCACCCATTAGATGAGGGTCATTGACACTAGGCTCATTGACATCATTGAGATTACCGATGTCATCTTGGTGGCCCACTTGGCTACCATTGCTTCTGTTCACACTCATTTCCTCTATTCAAAACAACAACACACAAACCAAAACTAAAAATAAGTAGATTCAACTATGACTAAAACGAACAAAATTCAACTTAACTAACACCTCTCTCTTGCAGCGGCGCCATTTTGATTGAATAACGCTATCAAAGACACTTCATCCAATTCTAAGCGTCAACAATTGTTAGTCAATATATAACCCAACTAAATGAGTTAGGGTCGAATCCCACAGGGAGTGGTACGTGTTTAAGATTCAATAGAAAAGTACGAATATGTTCAAATCAGCCAAAGGAATAGATATTTACGAATAAAAAAACATAATTCAAATTAGGGGGTGACACGAATGTCAAATAACAAGGGGTTTTTTGTTTGAAATTATCATCTATACCAACAACAAATAACACAATAATAACAATAATGAGATGGGTTCTTGGGATATGATTCGATTATAGGCTAACTTAGACAAATGGGTAATTGCAACTATTAGGAAATAGTTGTAAATTAGTGAATAAGCTAGACTATTGAGTAGGTAAACTTTCTCTTGAACAATTTACCCCGAATCAAGTTAATTTCTCTCGAACATTCGAGAAGCATACAATAAGAACAACCTACACTTTAGTCCATTCACTCTTTCGAGCTGAATGTTTGGAAAAAGGTTTAGGATTCACTCTCTCGAGCTGAACCCATGACAACCTAATACCCACAGACCATCAACCAATAATCTTGGTTTTAAAACCTCTCTCTCGAGCAAGCCAAAAACACGAAGGTAGAACTGTATTTGCAACTACAATTGTTTAAACTAAACCACAATTACTGATTCAAATCACTTCTAAACATCATTTAGACTAACAATTAGAAATACCAATAAACTAAATCATCCCATAATCACATCCCAAGAATTGGGGTTTTAGCTAGACATCATAAAAAGATAAAAATCGTTACCAAATTGTGTTTCCATCAACTGGGTAAGATTAATTTCTTCTTTACAAAGGTCTAAACTGAAGAAACTCAAAAACCCACTTCCAATTTCTCAAAATTGAAAAACTTCAATTCTTCAAATCTAAGGAAAACTTGTCTTAATACTCAGAGTTCAAATTGAAAATTAACTCTAAAGAGAGTTCAGAATAAAATTTGATACTAAACTTAATGTTTGAAAATGTATTTATAGTTGCCAAAAATATGTTGTGAAGGACCATTCAACGCAGTAAGTCGGGCTCGGCGATCAACTCGACGATCTGCCATTTGGTCCTTTCCATCGCTCTTTTGCCTTGGCCTTCAGCATCCTCCAGGTCTGTAACTTTGGGCGATCTAGTTCTGCATCGCGAAATCACTTACCGATCCGCCGACTGCTCCTTTCTCTTGCCAACTTGATTTTCTCCTTCAGGGCTTGGCACACTGGAACTTTAGGTGGTCAAATGGCTACTCGGTGACTCGCCTGATGGACTTGGTGATCGCAAGGCTCTTTTTTCTTCCTTCTTTCAGCTCCCTTCTTTCCTTTTTGTAAATTAGTGTATTTATTTGTTCATCAATCCAAATACCTAGAAATTAAAGATTTTTCATCAGTTATTGGCACAAGATAAGCATTTGAGGACACTAAGTCTATCTAAATAAAGCCCTAAATGAGTCCAAATCTTGGACTCATTACCCATGCAACCTAACCATTTCCTTTAGCTACTACTTAGCATAATCTTTCTTAGTATAAAAAACCTTGACGGGAATGAAATGAGTCAACTTCGTGATACGATCTACAATCTCCTAAATCAAGTTATGTTGCCGCTAGGTTCGGGGTAAATCAATAATAAAGTCCATATTCAAATCTTCCTACTTCCAAGTAGGAATTCTAATATCTTGGGACAAATCTCCAAGCCTTTGATGCTCAACTTTCATTTGTTAACTATTAAGACACTTGTCCACAAATTCCACAATACCCTTTTTCATCCCATTCCACCAATAGAGCTCCCGCAAGTCGCTATACATCTTGGTGGCTCCAAGGTGAATGGAATACTGAGAACTATGGGGTTTCCATAAAATTTTATCCCTCACATCATCAATATTGGGAACACACAAATGACCTTGATATCAAATCACGCTATCTCCCAATTGGGAGAAAGTCTCAACGGACTTTTTAAGCACCACTTCCTTAAACTCAACCAAAATTGGATCAAGACTTTTCTTGGCTTTCACAATAAACACAAAACACGATGCTGAACCAGTTTGAACAACACCACCCTCATCAGAATCTAGAAAACAACACCTAACAAAACTAGTCTATGAACATCATGATCCAATCCTTTCTTACTTTGTTTGACACATGCCTTACTACTCATCGACAACTGACTCAAGGCATCAGCCACCACATTGGCTTTGCCCGGGTGATAAAGGACACTTATATCTTATTCCTTCAAGAGTTCTATCCATCTACGTTGGCAAAGATTTAGATAATTTTCCTTGAATACGTATTGCAAACTTTTGTGGTCGGTAAAGGCATCAACATGGACACCATAAAAATAATACCTCCAAGTTTTTAAGGAAAACACAACTCCCTCTAGTTCCAAGTAGTGGGTAGGATGGTTCTTTTCATGATACTTAAGTTGCCTTGAAGCATAAGCAATAACTTTCCCATTTTGCATAAGAATACACCATAATCTAATACTTGAAGCATCATAATAAACAACGAACCCATCAGAGTCTTCTGGTAAAGTCAACACTAGAGTGGAGGTAAACCTTTCTTTCAATTCTTGAAAACTATTCTCACATACTTTCGACCATAAGAACTTAACCTTCTTTTGGGTCAATATAGTCAATGAAGAGGTTATCTTTTCCACAAACGTTTTATAATAATCGGCCAAACCCAAGAAGTTTCGAATATCCAAAGGGGATATAGGTCTAGGCCAATTCTTAACCATTTCCATTTTCTGGGGTTCTACCTGAAACAATGTGACCAAGAAAAGTCACGGATCTCAACCAAAACTCACATTTGCTAAACTTTGCAAATAGTTATCGGTCCTTGAGGACTTGCAACATAACCCTCAAATGATCGACCTGTTCATCCTCACTCCGCAAGTAAATCAAGATGTCACCGATAAATATAGTCATACGCATGTCAAGATATTGTTTAAATACACTATTTATGAAGTCCATGAATGTGGCCGGAGAATTAATCAACACAAATGACATTACCAAGAATTCATAATTACCATACCCATTTCGAAAATCCGTCTTAAAAATGTCACCTCCTTTCACCCTCATTTGGTGATAATCCAACCAGAAGTCAATCTTAGAGAAGTAACTTACACCTTGGAGTTGATCAAACAAGTCATCTATTCTTCGAAGAGGATACCTATTCTTAATGGTAACCTTGTTCAATTATCAGTAATCAATACACATGTGAAGTGAACCATTCTTCTTACGAACAAACAAAACTGTAGCACCCCATAGAGAGATTCTCGATCACATGAAACCCTTATCCAACAAATCTTTCAATAGCTCTTTTAATTTTTTAAGTTTTGTCGGAGCCATACGGTAAGGACAAATAGAGATAGTTTGCATGTCTGGGTGATTATCAATATTGAAGTTTATTTCCTTTTTGGGAGGAACACCGGGTAGATCATCGGGAAACACTTCCAGAAACTCATTCACTAAGGGGACTGACTCAAGAATAAGGGTGTTGAAATTTGTATCCCTAACCTGAACAAGATGATATATGCAATCTATAGAAATCATATTTGTAGCTTTAAGACAAGAAACAAATTGACCTTTAGGCATAGAGTATCCCCTTTTCCACTCTAGGACAGACTCATTTGGAAGCTGAAATTTAACCACTCAGGTTCTACATTCAACATAAGCATAAAAATAACGGAGCCAATCCATATCAAGAATAACATTGAAATCCAACATATCATGCTCTATGAGATCAACATAAGTGACTCTATGGGATAGGGAGAGAGGACAATTTCTATAGACTCTCTTAGCCACAATAAATTCACCAATAGGAGTAGAGACATAAAAAGGGTCTAACAACACATCTGGAGAAACATCAAATCTCATAGCCACATATGGTGTCACAAAAGACAAAGTAGCATCGGGATCAAGCAAAACATAAACATCAAGATGAAAGACTTTCAACATTTTGGTAAAAATATCCGGAGAACCCTCTTGATCATGTTGAGTTTGAAGTGCATAGAATCAGTTTTGCTTTGGAGCACCCGAACCATTAGATGGAGCTTGCCTATAATACTTTTCCTTGTAGATTCTAGATGGGAAATTTCTCAAGTGGTGACCACTTTTACCACAACCAAAACAATTATCCGTACCCATCAAATATTTTCTTGAATGACTCTTGCCACACTTTTGGCATTTGGGAACTGAAGATCCATTTCCACCACCATTTCCTCCATCAGGCTTAGGGTTAGACACCCTATATTTGTTGAATTTATAGGTGTAACATGACGTATAGAACTGTAATAGGCCCTACACAAAACACTTATCATACATCATACAAGATAACAAAAATAATGAATTCAAAAGTAGCATTTTCATATCATAAAAGAGTTTGACAAAGTGGAAATCTAACATAGTCTCAACAAACCATCTAAAACATCAAGAGAAGTGGTTGGGACATAATCCATACACCACACATATCATCCAAAAAATAGAATGACGTAAAGTAAGTAAATGTGTCTCGATCCTCAAAACATGAGGACTCACCAACTCTTCAAATCCAAGAATGATCGACTAGCCACAACTGTAAGAGGTAGGACCGTCATACCCTACATTAATGAGAAAATGTAGGCACAAGTATGTTTTAGTACATGAAATATACTAAGTGTGGGGAAATATGCATAAATAGTCATGATAGCATGAAGAGTTTAAACATGTAAGATATGACCATCATCAGAACATTTAAAAACTTAAAGAAGCAACAACATATAAACCATAAGATATGGTCAATGCATCTAAACTAAGAGACATAAGAAAGCTTTGAAGAAACACATTCGTTTTTTTTTGTGGGATGTTAGCTTTAACCGACAATAAGACCATGTGATCTACATCCTGGAATTTGGTATATCCCTCATACCGAAAGAAGGGGGTTCTACTATTCAAGATATAATCCGTACACATCATATTTTCCTAAAGTGGATCCACTATCTAGGTCATTTAAGAGAATCCTACGGGGGCACATAGTTTGGGAGTGGATGTTGCTATTAGAGACTACCCTATTTGAGCCTCCACCTCAAAACCCTCTCAGTGCTAAGTCTAAATTCCAACGGAATAGATAAAAATAAATTATTATTATTGTATAGGATATATAATGATCAATACTAATCCACATCTTAAAATCTAAACATAGAATATCTCCTTAAAACACAACTCAAATATATATGAGAAAGCGTTTCACCAATATGAATCCATATGTGAGAAATACCTTTCAAAATCATAATCATATTCACATGTCAAAAAACCTTTCTCAACAACATTGATACTTTCATGTAAAAACACCCTATCATCATCAGCATCATTTTCATAAGACATGCATAACCTTTCAAAATTCATAGTTCATGGGTGTTTCATAGGTACATAGTTGAAAGTCATGGATCATGCATTGGTTCATATAATTTCAACTAATTATCATGTAATTACATCAAATAATTCAATATAAAGTTGAAAAAACAATTGAATCATAATTGGATGAAACCCATGGAAAAATTAAAAAGAGCCCCAATTTAATCTTTTGAAATTGAATTGAGGAATTAAAAACATTGGGCACCCCTTGGAGGAATGGACTCCATGGGTGAATACACACGTACTTTACTACTCAAAGCCCAATATCAATGGTGAATTTAAGACCTTTGAGTAAACCCTAACTTCTTCTTCTTCTTCTTCCTTAGCTTGAGAGGGGATTTGGGAGAATGAATTTGGTTGTGTTTTGGTGAAATAGGAGACTGATGTTTAAGTGGGTAGATATAGGAGTTATAGTCTTTATATAGAGCTTAGGGTAAAAACCAAAAATACATAGCATCGGCCTAAAACATATAGGAAAAAACTCAAAGCCCTTATGAAATAACAGCTGGCACTAGTCTACGGGTCCGACCTACGGACCGTAGATCTTTCTACGGTCCATGATGGTCAACCGTAGAACTTTCTATGGTAGTGGTTAACCACAGACCAAATACTGGGACCATAAACTTTATCCAAATTTGATGGGATCCATATACATCTCGTAGGACTTCCTACGCTCTGTAGACCCTACTCGTAGAACTAAACCTTAACCCCAAAATTTTACCAACTCTGGAATGCTTCTACAGAACATATATACGACTCGAAGATCATTTGACGGATCAACCTGGTCAATCATAGGATGAGATAGTGAAACTTGATTTTCAAAAATATTTTCCCATTTCTACGAGACTGGTCTACAACCCGTTGAAATTTTACAAACCTTGGACTTGTCTCGTAGACCTGAACCAGTAGTTACAAATTATGTAATATTTTCCCTTTTCAAATTCTGAGGTGTTACAATTTTTTTATCACCGCCACCTCCACTATTATTATCAGCCACTATTACCATTGTGGTTAATATCTACTACCAACCACATCCATCGTCATAACTAGCACCACCACCAACTACCACAAACACATCACCAACCACCATCGACATAATCAACTGCTAACATTAACCAACTTCATCATCACAAACACTAATATTACTACCAATTGCCACCATTATGATGGTCATCATAAGACCAACTACCTCCACCGTCAAAACTATCACCATCATCATTACTAGCCCCTAACAACATCTATTACCATTACCATCATGACTACAAATTATCATCATCACTAGCAAGTATAAGTATTTATTTTATTTAATCAAATAATAATTTCATTTTAATAATTCTTTTTAATATTTAATTATTTTTTATTTGAATTATATATTTATTATTACATATAAATAGATTATGTACATTCATATGTGGAAAAACAAATAGTCTTAGGTCTTATTTGTTTTCACATTATGGATGTTTGAATCCAAATGGTTCAGAAATCAGATCATTAAGTGCGTTTATATTTACTACTTAAAATTCTCTTAATGGATATGAATGAATCAAAGCTATGAAAGAGTCTTAGGTCTCATTTGTTTGCATTTAATAGATGCCTAAATTTTAATTATTCAAATCTTAATTGATTAAGTAGTGCGTTTGTTTTTGTTAAAATTTCACCACTTATTTGATCTTATTATATATGATTCAGGGAGATCTGTGCACAAGTCTTAAAATGATTCAAACTTCAATTAGCCCACATTTGTTTACCATTAAATTTTTGTGTTAAATGCCTTAAAAAACGTCAGCTAATTTCTTCTACACTCACTTTTACCACTATTTGTTATCTTTTGAAAAATAATAAAACATCAAATCTTATACCTTTTTTAATACTCTATATTTAATATAATATTTAATTATTATATTATTTCATTATTTTGTGGAAAGATATTAATTTAATTATTTTGTTGTTGTTGTATTGTTTGAATTTAATACTCTATAATTCTCAATTCAATGTCTTTCAAATTTTGAAAACATAATTACAGTCTTAATCATTTAGTGTTTAAATTATCCTTGTTCCCATTTTGTCACGACCCAAAGTATACCATAGGCGTAACATGATGTATAAGATCCCAAAAGGGCCTACACAATCCACTTAGCATACGCCATACAGCAAAAAGGAAATAAAATTTCAAAGAAACAATATTATTTCATTAAAAGAGTTTGATAAAAGCAGAAGCCTAACATAAGTCTCAATAATCTATCTACTAATAAAAAGAAGTGGTTGTACTAATACACAACGTACAATCACTCAAACTAAAATGATATAAAATCTAAAAAAGTTTCTTGGTCCTCGGAACATGAGGACTCACCAATCCTTGAGCGCCAAAAGATCAACTATCCACAAGTGTGAGAGATAGGAATGTCGAACCCTACATTAGAAAAACAATGTAGGCACATGTATGCATTAGTACATGTAATGTACTAAGTATGATATCAATGCATTAGAGTTATGAAATCAGGCTAAAAAGGACTTTACATGACATGCAATGACCAAACTAAATCACAAGTTAAAAGAGTTAGAAATCATAAATCATAATCATGGTTAATGCAAGCTAAACATCTTTGAAATACTTGTGAGATACTTTAGAAGTAACCTTAGTTCATTATTTTGGGGGATTTTACCATGTAGCAGACATAGACTATGTGAGCTATAACATGAAATCCGATGTCTATCCTACACCAAAAAAAGATGGCCTTACTTGCCAAGGTAAGAACCATGAGTCTTGAGCTAAAGTGGATCCACTAGCTAATGTCTATTTGAGACAACGTCCTATGGTGGAACATAGTTATAGGATAAGGTGATTTATACTAGAAACCTGGACTCTACTAACGGGAGATCCTCCGTCTCAATATCCCCTTGGTGCTAAGAAAAAATCCCATGGAATAATCATTAATCTTATTAGTTTCATCATCCATGGAAATACACAATAAAGCAACCAATACAAGCTAAAGTTCATTTAGAATATCTCCTTAATCTTGATTCAACATAGGTGATAAAACCTTTCAACCTTATGAATACTTCGTGAGAAATCCTTTCACAATCATGTTCTTAGTAGTATGTGAGAAAACCTTTCACAACAACAACAACAACAATATTGATGCTTTAATCTCAAAAAATCCTTAAATCTTTTATACCAATTTCATAAAAAGAACATGCATATCTTCATAAATTCATCTTGCATACTCCATAAGCTTCATCATATGATCATAGTCTAATAATCATGGATCATGCATGGGTTCATGTGAATTCAAATAAAAAACATGTAATTACTATAATTCATGCATATAAAGATAGAAAACAATCAATTGGATCATAATTGAAAAAAACCCATGAAGAATGAATAAAACCTTAACCTTGAATTGAGAATCTAATCTTGTAAACTTGGAGATTTTAGGAACCCTATGAAGGAAAGAACTCCATAAGTGAATACTAACATAACTTGGAGTTCAAAGCCTAATCTATATGGTGAATTTGAGACCTTAGTTGTTGAAACCCTAATTTGTTCTTCCTTGAATTTGAGGGAATTCGAAGAGGATGAACTTGGAGGGAATTTATGGATTTAGGGGAATCATTTGGAATAGGTAGTTTTAGGGCATAAAAGGCTTATATAGGTCTTACGGTTAGGTAAAAAATGACTTAGTTTAGGCATTAATCATTTAGGGAATAGACTCAAAAGCCCCCTTTAAAATAACTTCTGGACCCTTTTACGATTTGGACATAAGGTCTGTAGGACTTTCTACGGAATGTACTGGTCAATCGTAGAAAAGTTCAGTGGCCTTAAATTCTACCCTAGTTTTGACGACACTGTTCTACTGCCCATAGAACCTTCTACTGTCCGTAGACCCCAATCGTAGAACTCAACTTTACCCTCAAAATTTCCTCAAGTCTGGGACTTACCCACAAGACCTATCTACGACTCGTACAAAGGTTGACAAGCCATCTTGGTCAACTGTCTAATGCAGTACTGAAAGTTCATTTTTCCCAAAACTTTACCCTGGGTCTACGGTTTCCTTCCTACGGCCCGTAGGACTTCTTACGATCTATAGGTAGGACTCGTAAAACCAGTCTCAGATAGATTTATGCACTATCCTTTTTCCTTTTAACTTTCCAACATCCGAGTTGCTACAATATCTCCCCCTTAGGAATTAGAAACATTCGTCCTGGAACGGGATGCAAGCTGGTATGAATAGAGTAGGAGAGAAACTAACAACCCAACAATAATGCAATCACATAAATGCACATTTCTGAAAAGGAAAATCAACTCCGAGATAAAGCATAATCAAAACATTAGTCCATATGGCATACATTCAATTCATACTTAATGCACATAAACATGAAGCAATCAATCAAACTTAAACCATTTCTTTTAAAAAATTAGACTTTTCATGAGCATGCATGCATAAGGAAACATAAGAATGACTAAGACACATGAAACCAAAAGAATGAACCGTGAGGAGCTAAATACCTCAAGCTAGAGTAGGAATGGAGGGAAAGTGATGAGGATATCGGGGAATCATATCAGCCTCAGCCTCCCAAGTATCACCCTCAACTAACTGATTCCTCGAAAGAACCATAACGGAAGCAACTTCTTTTTCCTCAACTTCCAAACTTGATTGTCTAAAAGTTTAACCAGAACCTCTTTATAAGAAAGATTCACTTTAACTCCCAAAATTTCCAAAGGAATAATAGATGTAGGATCTCCAACACACTTCTTCCACAAGGAGACATGGAATACTGGATGTACCAATGCTAAATCATTAGGCAGATTGAGCTCATACACCACATTACCGATACACCTCAAAACCTGATATGGGCCTACATATATCGGGGACTAAGATTCCCCTTCTTTCCAAATTTCACGACACCCTTTCGGTGTAATGTTCAAGTAAACCTAATCCTCAACATCAAACTCAAGATCTCTCCTTCTAACATTAGCATAGGACCTTTGTCAACTTTGAGTCATTTTCAGCCTTTCTTTAATAAGCCAAACATTCACCTTAGCCTCATGTACCTACTCGGAACCTATAAAAGAAACCTCACCAACTTCAAAACAAACTATAGGAGATCTATACCTCCTGCCATAAAGAGCCTCAAATGGAGCCATACGAATACATGAATGATAACTATTATTATATGCAAACTTAATCTAAGGCAAGTGATCGTCCCAATTACCTTTGAAATCAATCACACAAGCTCTCAATATAACTTCCAAAGTCTGGATAGTATGCTCTGCTTGCCCATTGGTTTGAGGATGAAAGGTTGTACTAAGTTTTACACGAGTACCAAGAACCCTTTTGAAAGATTTCCAAAACTAACACCACGATTAGAGATAATGGATAGGGGTACTCCAATATGCAACCTAACCATTTCCCTTAGATACAACTTAGCATAGTCTTTCACCCAATAAGAAACCTTGACGTTAATGAAATGAGATGCCTTTGTCATATGATATACTAGAACCAAGATCGAGTCATGTTGTCGCCGAGTGCAAGATAAACCAACAATAAAGTCTATATTCAGATTTTCCCACTTTCATGTCAGAATACTAATATTTTGGGACAAAACTCTCAATTTTTGATGCTCAACTTTCACTTATTGATAATTAAGACACTTAGCCACAAATTCTGCAATATCCTTCTTTTATCTCATTCCACCAATAGACCTCCCGCAAGTCACGATACATCTTGGTGGCTCATGGGTGAATGGAATACAAAGAACTATGGGCCTCTAGTAAAATCTATTATCTCAAGTCATTAAAATTGGGATCACACAACCGACCTTGATATCTAAGCAGACCATCTCCCACTTGGGAGAAAGTCTCAGTGGACTTTTTAAGTACCATTTCCTTCAATTTAACCAAAATCGATTCAAAACCTTACTTGCCATTCACATCTGACACACACGATGATTCTCAACCATTATGAATAATGAAACCACCCTTGCTTGAATCAACCAACCGAACACCTAGCTGAGCTATTTTATGAACATCACGAACCAACTAATTCTTACCTTCCACAACATGTTCAACACTTTTCATGGACAACCAACTTAAAACATCAGCCACCACATTAGCTTTGGTTGGGTGGTAAAGGAAACTCATGTCATAGTCCTTCAAGAGTTCTTTCCATTGGCGAAGATTTAGATCATTTTTCTTGAGCACATATTGTAAACTTTTGTGGTCGGTAAAGACATCAACATGGACACCATACAAATAGTGTCTTCAGATCTTTAAGGCAAAAACAACCGCTTCTAGCTCCAAATCATGGGTAGGATAATTCTTTTCATGAATCTTAAATTTCCTTGTAGAATAAGAATTAACCTTCCTATTTTGAACAAGAACACACCCTAATCCAATCCTTGAAGCATCACAATAAACAACAAACCCATCAGATCCTTCGGGTAGAGTCAATACCGGAACAGAGATAAGTCTATCTTTCAATTCTTGGAAACTCTTCTCACATGCTTCCGACCATAAGAACTTGACTTTATTTTGGGTCAATGTAGTCAATGGAGAGACGATAGAAGAAAACCCCTCCACGAACCTTCATAACCAGCCAAACCCAAGAAGCTTAGAATATCCAAAGGGGATAGAGGCCTTGGACAATTTTTAATTGTATTCATCTTCTTAGGATTTTCCTCAATGCCCTTACCGGAAAAATGTGATGAAGAAAAGCCATGGATCTCAAACAAAACTCACATTTACTTAACTTTGCAAATAGTTGTTGGTCTTTGAATACTTGCAACACGATTATCAAATGATCAGTCTGCTCATCCTCACTCCGTGAGTAAATCAAGATGTTATCAATAAACACAATCACAAACATATCAAGATATTGTCTTAACACTCTATTCATAAGTCCATAAATGCGGCTGGAGCATAGTCAAACCAAACGACATTACCAAAAACTCATAATTACTATACCAAGTTTGAAAAGTTGTCTTCGGGATGTCATCTTCCTTCACCCTCAATTGGTGATTATAACCCAACTTGAGATCAATCTTGGCGAAATAACTCGCTCCTTGGAGTTGATCAAATATGTCATCTATCCTTAGGAGAAGATATTTATTCTTAATGGTAACAATTGTCGGTAATCAATACATATGCGAAGTGAGCCATCTTTCTTACGAACAAATAAAACTAGAGCACCCCATAAAGAGATGCTTGGTCTGATGAAACATTTATCCAATAAATATTTCAATTGTTCCTTGAATTCCTTAAGTTCTGCCGGAGAATATAAATAGGTTTCGTATCTGGGAGAATGTCAATACCATGGTCTATTTCCTATTTTGGAGGAAACTGGGTAGATCTTCTGGGAACAATTCTGGAAACTCATTCACTATGGGGACCGACTCAAGAATAGGGGTTTTGGAATCTGTATCCCTAACTCGAACAAGGTGATATATGCAACCCTTAAAAATCATCTTTCTATCTTTAAGATAAGAAACAAATTGACCCTTAGGCATAAAATTTCCCCCGTTCCACTCCAGGATGGGTTAATTTGGAAACTGGAACTTGACCATTCAGGTTCTACAACCAACAAAAGAATAAGTAGAATGAAGTCAATCCATACTAAGAATGACATCAAAATCTAACATATAATGCTATACAAGATCAACATGAGTGACTCTATGGGATAAGGCGACGAGACAATTTCTGTAGACTCTCTTAGCCACAATAGATTCACCAATAGGAGTAGAGACAGAAAAAGGGTCTAACAACACATCCGGAGAAGCATCAAATCTCATAACAACATATGGCGTCACAAAAGACAAAGTAGCACCGGGATCAAACAAATCATAAATATCAAGATGAAAGACTTTCAACATATATGTTACCACATTGAGAGAACCCTCTTGCTCATGTCGAGTTTGAAGTGCATGAAATCTATTTTATCTTTGGAGCACTTGAACCCGAACCACTAGGTGGAGCTTGCATACCTTCTCTTCCCTTAGTAGTAAGTGGTGGACAATCTCTTATTCTGTGACCAGTCTTACCGCAACCAAAGCAACCATCTGTACCGACTAAGAATTTACCTTCATGTTTATTCCCACACCTAGGCATTAGAGGAAATTTGACCAAAGAAACTTTGTTGAAATCTAGAATGACTATGTTCATCGGACCTCGAATGTAAAAAGTCACCATTACTGGTCCTTGCCCCCTTTGCCTCCCTAGATCTTTCCTTAAGCTTCTCTTTTTCTATTTTTTTCAGAATGTATCATTAAATGAGAAATATCCATTTATTTAATGAGCATGGTGGTACAACATTCCTTAACAACCATTTTGGACACACCTGAAATAAACTTACTCATCTTTTCCCTAGAATTGGCAACCATAGAAGGAGCATATTTGGACAATTGTGTGAATTTCAAAGCATAATCTTTCACATTCATATTTCCTTGACAAAGGTTGATGAATTCAAGTCCCTTTTCCTCCCTCATCTCAAAGAGAAAGAACCTATCGAGGAAAGAAATTTTCAGCTTTTCCCAGTCAAGAAGACCCACATAAATCGCTCTCTTTCTTCCATTGATTGAACAAAACTTGAGCAACACCCTTAAGTTGATAAGCGACCAATTCTACCTTTTTCCAGCAGTGTCACCCCCATGATCACCAACACTTTATATACCTCATCAATGAACTCTTGAGGATGTTCCTCAACCTTGGAACCATGAAACTTAAGGGAATTCATTCTTGTGAAGTCCCTCACTCTAGTTGCCTTCGTACCCACATTTGTGTTCACAGGGAACACAACCTCCCTATTGGCTTGAGCTGTCATAGCTTGAGCCAACACTTGGAAAAATGACTTGGAACTCTACATTAGTCACTTAATCAACCAAAGGGTCAACTGGAATGTGAGGATCTTGAGGAACTTCTTGTTCCACATTCTCACCAGCATCCTTTATAACGTATGCTCTTCGAGGGGACATATCTTGAAAAGTATCGGATAAGGATTAGGAGAGAGACATATAGAGTTACACTCAATCGCATGACTTTCGAGTAATAAAAGAAGTGGAGTTTCCTAAACATCTTATAACCTCTTATGCATAAATGTGGTGCGCTTCACACTCATGAACAACACTATACTCGATGTGGCTTATGAGACATTCTAGGATCTTTCTAAACCTTGTACTCTGAATACCAAGTTTGTCATAAACCAAAGTATACCCTAGGCGTAACATGGCGTATAAGACACCAAAGAGATCTACACAACCAACTTAGCATACATCATACAAGATAATAGAAATAAATATTTCAAATAAATAGTCTTCTTTCATTTAAATAGTATGATAAAAGTTGAAGTCTAACATAGGTCACAATAAGCCATCTACTAATTAAAAGAAGTGGTTGGGGTGAAACCCATACGCCACGTACAATGTCTGAAAACTGAAATGACATAAAAACTATAAAAGTGTCTTGGTCCTCAGAACACGAGGACTCACCAATCCTTGAGTGCAAAAATATCAACTAGTCACGAGTGTGAGAGGTAGGAGCGTGTGACCATACATCAGTGAAACAATGTAGGTACAAGTATGCATTAGTATATGGAATGTACTAAGTATGATAAAAATGCATAAGAATTATGAAATCATGCTAAAAAGTACTTTACATGACATGGAATGACCAAGCTAAATCATAAGATAAAAGGTTAGAAAACATAAATTATAATCATGGCCAATGTAAGCTTAACATCTTTGAAACACTTGTGAGATACTTTAGAAGTAACCTTTGTTCAATATTGTAGGAAGTTTATCATGTAACTGACATAGACCATGTGAGTTATATTATGAAGTCTAATGTTTATCCCACACAGAAAAGAGATGTCCTTACTTGCCAAAGTAAGAACCATGAGTCTTGAGCTAAATTGGATCCACTAGATAATGTCTATTTGAGACAACATCCTATAGTGGCACATAGTTATGGGATAAAGAAATTTCTACTAGAAACACCCAAACTCCACTAACGGGAGAGCCTCCATCTTAATATCTTTTTGATGCTAAGAAAAAATCCCATGGATTAGTCATTAATCTTATTCATTTCATTATCAATGGAAAGATACAACTAAGCAACCAATCCAGGATAAAGTTCATTTAAAATAACTCCTTATTCTTGATTCAACTTAGGTGAGAAAACCTTTAAACCTTATGAATCCTCATATGAGAAAAATCTTTCATAATCATGTTCTTAGTAGTTTGTGAGAAAACCTTTCACAAAAACAACAACATTTTTGCTTTACTCTCAAAGTATCCTTAAATCATTCATATCAAATTCATAAAAGAACATGCATATCTTCATAAATTCATCTTTCATAGTTCATAAGCTTCATTATATGATCATAGCCTAAAAATCATGGATCATGCATGGGGTCATGTGAATTCAACTCAAAAACATATAATTACTTCAATTCATGCATAAAAATACAGAAAACAATCAATTAGATCATAATTGAAAAGAACCTAGCAAGATTGAATAAAACTGTAACATCCGACAATTTAAAATGAATATGAAGAAACTTGAAATTGGAAGTAGTCATTTTTGGAAAAAAATTCAGAATCTGGAAATTCGGCCAAGTGTGGAAATCAGTGAGTTTTTGGCCAACTTTGAGCAGTCATAACTCCTAGCTCAGGATGATCCACGAGTAGTTCCAGTTATTTTTGGAAAGCCCTTGGAACGATCTTTCCAACGCCACCGAGTTTTCTCGATTCCGAGTTTGTATGAGCGAGTTATGCCCTTTGAAAGTTGGGCAGTTGGCAAGGAGTCCGTCCGGAAATTTAAGGGCATTTTGGTCTTTTCACAAATCTTTTCTTTTGAGGTTATATTATTGTGTTAGGCTGATTGTGGATCATTTTTGTTCCATTTTAAAAGAGTAAGAGTTAGGGTTCTTGAGTGAAGAAGAGAAGAAGAGAGGAAGAAGAAGAAGAAGAAGTTGGAGCTAGGGTTGAAGATTTTGAGTTCTTTCTTCTTCAATTTTCGTGGGTTTTCAACTTAGAGGTTTGGTGACCCTTGATCCTTGATCAATCCTTCTTTCAAGGAGTCCAATCAAAAGAGTTTCAAAAAAAAATGTTTCAAAGAACAAAAAAAAATCTCAAATTCTAATCTAAGCATGGGTTCATTGGCAAAACGTTTTCTAAGCCATTATATTGATGAATTAATGTTTTTTAAGATGATTTCATATGTAATTCCTTGAAGAACCCATGATTTCCCTAAACTCCTAAATTTGCTTATGAAGTGGGTCTATTTCTATAAATTCAAAGTTGATGGAATTATGTGTAAAGTGAATTGTATTGATATCTCTTGTATTGTTTAATGTTTATTCATGATTAATTGTTGATAATGGGTGAATTAAGGGTGGTAAGCCTTATGGGTGAAGTATTGGTGATTGCTTGGATTTTTGGTGATTTTGGCTATAGCTTTGAATTATGGTAAGAAAGCTTGAACTCTCTTTATTGAATTGATTGTTGTTGGTAGGTTGAATCCACCTTTGGTGGAAGTGTTATATCTTGTTCTTGTGTGGTATTATTGTGAATTGTAGCCATGAAGGCATTGGGGAAGTTGTTACATAATGTTGAAATATTGTATTATTGTGAATTGAGGCCATGAAGGGATTTGTATGAGTGTTATTGTATTGTTATATTATTATATATAAATGAGGCTATATGTAAAGTCCTATATGAGGCTATATGTAAAGTCCTATATGAAGCTATATGTGAAGGTATGATGTGAATGAGTTTTATGTGAAGCTATATGTGACGGTATGATGTGAATGAGTTTTATGTGAAGCTATATGTGAAGGTATGATGTGAATGAGTTTTATGTGATCTTGTGATGATCCTATGTAAAGTGGATAGCATTGTGAGTTAAAGTATGACTTCTCATGATGTATATATGAAATGATGTTGGATTATGAAGTATCCTTAAATGAAAATGTTGTGACTTGGTTGGTAGACTAAAGTGTCTCTCCTTGTTACTTAAAGTCTTGAATGCATAAATGTGTGAAGTGGGCAGAACTAAGAAATGGTGCGCTTTCTATAAATGCTAAAAAAGGAATTCTAGGCCAAGACTTGAATCGGCAAAACTAAGAAATGGTGCCCTTTCATAAGTCTAGCTTTCCTAAGTAAATGTAAAACCATGAAATCGGTAGACCTAATGGTGGTAGCCCTTCTCATGTGTGAAATGATGAACCTTGGACCGGTAGGCTTAAGGCACCCTTAATGAAAAATCGGTAGGCCTAAGTCACCCTTTCAGGGGGATTTAATGAGCTATCCTTAATGAACGTTGATCGGTAGATCCTTGTGGTGCCCTTCTTGGTAGATGTGCTATGGGTCGGTAGACCTAATGATGGTGCCCTCTCTAGGACATACATGTGAATGAAATTACTTTATGGAAACTAAGGCTAAGCACCGAGTGGATATGGTTAAGATGGTAGCTCTCCCGAGTATGAGGCAAGAGTACAATGAACATCTTTGGATATCCCCTAAACCATGTGCCTACATGGGATGTGTCCTAGTTCTACCCTTGGCAAGTAGAACACCTTCCACGGTGTAGGGTTTTATGACATCGGATTCCATGTCTAGCTCGCATGGTCTATGTCGGTTAATGCCTATTCCCATCATGTGGGATGTGCACTCTAGTTATTGGATAGGTTCTACAACGTGTAGGTAGTAGTATGGGATACTATCTACACATGGCATGAGTAGGCTTTGAAGATACTAAAGTGAGTTCCCTAAGTCTAACGACTATTATGTGAAAGTCCCCTTATGTGCTTGAATGTCTCCAAAATGGTTTCTTAAAGAATGTTGGTCTATTGATGTTATGTTGTAAAGGAAATGTCCTTATCTAAGGTAATCTTGGGGAACACTTAAGTGTACTTGAAGAGGTTGTATGGGCGGTCATTTCTTGTCTCACTCAAGTGTGTCTTAAGATTATATTAGGTAGAGGTCCTATGGTAATGAAATGGCATGTGTTCCTTTAAAGTTAAGCATGGGTTGTATATGAATATATGTTGAGTATGTATACGGTTGGCTATGGTTTTATATGTGAACTTTGACTTAGTATGTTATTGTAATGGTAAATTTTCTTATCTATGGTAACCCTTAGGAACACTTAGGTGTATATGAAGAGATTGTATGGGCGGTCACTTCATGTTTCACTTAAGTGTGGCTTTGGGTAACTTGAGATAGAGGTCAAGAAATGATGAAAATGCTTACTTGTCAATTATGTTCATGTGTTGTACATTGGTACTAGTTGTGCTTGATGGCTTGTGATATGAAGCATGATAAGTGGTAAGTTCACATTTGGTGGCCTTAGGATGATGCTTTAGTGTGGATGGTGGTATGGGACGCTATCCATACATTGCACAAAGTGTTGTCCAAGGGTTACTTGAGGTGGATGGTTTAAGGTGAAGGAATGGGTTATGTGTGGAGTATGTGCTAAAGTGGTTAATGACTTGTATGTTGGTTATGGTTGGATATTGTGACTCTTATACTTGTATTTTTTTTCATGAAGTTTTACCAAATGGCATAAAAGCATGTTTCTCCAATAAACGTCCCTTTTAGCATGTTTTTGCATGGCTTCCATACTTAGTACTTAATTGTGCTAACCCCTTTCTTTCCCTTTTTGACTAAAGTGTAGGGATTAGGAGATGGTGACATGTCATGGCTATTTGATAGGTTTCTAAGTGTTGAAGATGAAGACTTGGTGAGTCCTCATATATTTGAGGACAATACCCCATATGTTCTTTTATGTCTTTTTAGTATTGTTTAAGTTGTGTATGGGATTGGTCCCGAATTTTGTACTCTAAAGTATTAGATGGTTTTGAGACATCATGTATAAAGTCTAGAAAGTCTTCCGCTTGCTATTGTTCTTTTTAAATGAAATGTTTTCTTGGTAAAGAAAGTTTTTAATTCTTTATGGTTTTAGTGTCTATGCGATGAATGAATGCTAAGAGGCTTGTATTAGGCCTCTTCGAGGTCGAGTACGCCGGTTACGACTAGGGGGTGATCCCGGGTCGTGACAAAAACCTTAACTTTGAATTGAGAATCTAATCTTGTAAAAAATTAGAGATTTTTGGAACTATGGAGGAAAGGACTCCATAGGTCAATACTAACATACCTTGGGGTTCAAAGCCCAATTGCTATGGTGAGTTTGAGAACTTGTGCTTGAAACACTGATATGTTCTTTCTTGAATTTGAGGGAATTTGAAGTGAATGAACTTGGAGGAAATTTAGGGGAATGATTTGGAATGGGTAGTTTTAGGGCTTAAAAGGCTTAGGGTTAGGACCAAACTGACTTAGTTAAGGCATTAATCACTTAGGTAGAAGATTCAAAGCCCCCTTAAAAATTAACTGTCGGGCCCTTTCTAAACTTTGGACCTACTTTCTATGGACCGTACTGGTCAACCGTAGAAAAGTTTAGAGGCCTTAACTTCTACCCAACTTTTGACGACACTGGTCTACGACCTGTAGAACCTTCTAAGATTCGTATACTACAATCATAGAACTCAACTTAACCCTTAAAATTTCACCTAAGTCTGGGACTCACCTACGAGACCAATTTATGACTCATACAAAGGTTTACGAGCCAACCTGGTCAAACCGTCGAATGAGGTACTGAAACTTGTTTTTTCCCAAAACTCTACCCTGGCCTATGGTTCCCTTTTGCAACCCGTAGGATTTCCTACAAACTCGTAAAACCAGTCTCAGATAGATTTTCTGCACTATCCTTTTTCCTTTTGACTTTCCAACTTCTAAGGTGTTACACATTTATTATTGATAATCGTTGCCGACCTATCACCTTCATTGTTATTATTGTATCCACTACCACCTCATTGTCACTATTAGCCCCTACCACCTAACCATCACTATGCCATTACCACCATTACGCTCAATTTCTAGTACTACAAACCATCGTCACTATCATAACTAGTATTGTCTCCAACTATCACCACCACATTTTCTTCAATCGTCACCACCACTTCAAATCATAGCCACCATCAATAGCACATGAATCTTTTTCTTGATCAAATACTAATTTATTTTATAAAATTAATATATACTCTTAGAATTTAATTATTATTTTATTTCAACTGCATATTTATTATCTTTATAAATAAAAAATTTTGTGGACATTCAGATGTTGAAAAAGAAACAGTCTTAATTATTCAATGTTTAGATCTAGATAGAATATCTAATCATTCGAATGTTAATTTAGTTTCAGACGTCTTAATCTTAATGAAAACAAATGATGCCTTAATGTAAGTTAGACTCATTTAAAGACAAACTTTTATTGGAAGGGAATAACATGACATCCTAGTATTCATCAAAGATTAAAATTTATTGTATGGCTGGCAATCCACAAAAGACTGGCAACTGTGAAAAAACTTTTAAAGTTTGGGATCCAAGTTCCTCGTGAATGTGCTTACTGTGGATTGACAGATGAAACTTTTAGTCGTTTGTACTTTGATTTTTAGATTAACAAGGACTTGTAGAGATGACTGTGTGTATGGTTGGGTTCTCCTAGGGTCATCCAGGACTTGGAGATAGAAGTCTGATGGGTTTGTCTATTGGCCAAAAAGAAGACTGGATTAGCTGAAATAGCGTGTAGTGTTCTTGGAATGCTGGTGTATGTCATCTGGAGGGAGCGAATAGAATCAGATTTCAACATGGCAGGATTAGAACTGAGTGTGTGATTAAGGAAATTGTGATGCATATGCACATTAAGGGGCAGACCAGGGGAACATGGCAATCTGCATTGCAACACCTTAACGTCTACCCATCTCTATTGTCTAGTGTGTAGTAGGATATCACTCATATGTATAGTTTGATTCTGTATTTCATTATAGATTAGTAGAGTAGGAGTGTTTATGAGTGAGAAGTTAGTTCATTAATGCTCTGTTTGTATTTGAACAACTTGGTTATGAATGAAATATGCTAGTTAACAAAAAAAACAGACAAACTTTTATGAAAGTTTGCTCCATATATTTTCTCTTTTGTAAAAATAAATCATGCCTCTCTTTCTCCAACTATCAGCTATCCAAATTCTCTCCCTTTTATAACATATACTTCTTGGTTGTATTACTTGTTCATCAATAATTGATAAAATTATTTGCAAAAAATAGTTGAAGATGTATTTATAGCTTTCAACAATTGTTTTTGTTAACATAATTTTGTTATGTAGTGAAGGTAGTTTACTTTATTTAAAAAAAACATTAAAATATTTATTTATTTCTTTAAATATTTTAACTATTATTAAATAATAATTTTTTTAGACTAAAGCTTTTGTAATATCTTGTTGATATAATATTCAACTACGATTTTCTTTGAAGTATAATATTTGTTGTGTTTATATATTGATAAACTATTTATATTCATATGTTTAAAACAAAAAGTCTAGTCATTTAGTGTTTAGATTTAAAGACAAGATCTTAACCATTCAGATGTGAATTCAGATTCAGACATCTTACTCTTAGTGAAAACAAATGAGATCTTAATCATTCAGTGTTTAGTTCTAGAGATAATATTTTAATCATTCAGATGTACATTTAAATTTAGACGTCAAACTTTTAATAAAATCAAACGAGGCCTAAAAGACCAAAACTCAATAAGCTAAGAGACAAAAAAAGAAGTCATGAAGAAGGGAAAAAAAAGAGGGAATAACCATTTGTTTCATCATTTTTTATCAACCATATGGTTTTTCCATGAATATTCCCCCTCAACACCTTAATCTACATTGTCATTATCAATTGTCGTTTCACTCGTCTGCATAGAACGTGGACTTATCTTACCACTAATAATGTCATTCATTATAAACTTCATTTTTTTATACTCATCGCTCTCAAGCATGACTCTTCATTCATTTATGAAAAATTACAAAAATCTGAGTTTTGATTGAGAAGTAACTTGGGTATCATGATATTCGTAGAATATAATCCGAGTAATCCATAAATAGATCCAAGCAACCTCACAACATTCTTGGTTGTCCCTTTCATTTTTGTCTGATATCCTCGTTGAAACAAGATAAAGCATAGGAATCACGGTGAAAGGAGGAGCTTTATATATATTCATGTTCATGACTTTAAAATGTTGAAATATTTACTTAGTACATTTGAATAATTTTCTTAGATTTTTTTTGTCTTTCCTTAAAGCGTTTCAGAGAGTGAATCATAAAAATGAAATGCTGGGGAGTAACATTGCATTGGACTCTTTTTCAACTTTCATACTCTTAACCCACTCTCTCTCTTAGTCACACACATAAAACTTTAACTTTATATGTTGTCGATTTATTTATTTAAGTCACTTATATTAAATTTGTGGGCAAATTAAGTTAGAACATATTGTTCTAGTAAGGTTTCTTCTTCTTTTTATTTTATTTGAGCCGAGTGCCAATTTGTCGAGCTCCAGTTTGTCCTAACAGTATAAAAGCAAAAATATTGGTGTAGTCCATAGTCTGAGGAGGAGGCACTTATTCCCTCCCTTCTCAAGAGTACTCTACCCTAACTTTGTGGTATTTATTTACAGATTTATACTAAATGCTAAATAGATGTGTATCTACTAATTAATTTGATCAGGTTAGCTTCTCTATTCATTACTCTTTTAATTTTTAACTCAAATTTATTTTTATTGAAAACAACCACTTCAATTTCTTCTTATGTTATTATTAATATTGCATAAGTGTTTTTTTTGTTCGTTGGACTAAGAGTATGCTTTACTTGATTGGATTCATGAATTTTGTTTATTTTACTAATTTGTATGTATCACTTGTGTAATTCATGTCTAAAATTGCATATTGCATAATTTTATCTTGTATTTTAATATTGTTTGTTTGGAATAGCAAGAATTATTATGTAACATGTTTGGAGTATTAAAATTAGGTAACTAAAGACTTACGGGTCTAATCTTATGCTTTATGTCACTTGTCGATTAAATTTCGGGAGAGTGAATGAATATCATACCATATTAATCACTTAAACTGTTAGACTAAAGTTAGAGGCCAAAGTGATCCTTGAAACAAAAATTAAGTTTAATGTTTCACTACAAGGGTACTATATTTCCTGTCTTGTTTGGACCATCCATATTTTTCAATTTATAAGGAATTCAATGGCATATTATTTATCAATTAAAGGTTTTGGAGTCTAGTTTCAGACAAAATAAACCTCTCATTAATCAAAGTTTTAGACGAAAAATTATGTGTGTTTTACTACAGACCTATGGAACACCTAAGTGTTGGCGAGAAACATGGCTATGTGAAAAGGAAGAGGCGTAGTTGATTTCAATTTAATAAAGATATAATATCTCAGATGATCATTCAACTATGATTTTTTTACACATAAAATCACTTAACTTTGATTTTTTACTCAAAAGGCACTCAACTATGAATTTTTTTCACAGAAAGTCACTCAACTTTGAATTTTAACTCAAAAGTCACTCAACCATAAACTGTCTTAACTATATGTGTTTTACTTAAAAAATCACTTAACCTATTTAATTATTTTTTTCAATAAATTTATTGACATGAAATTTTTATTAAAAACTAAAATTTTTAAAAATAAAAAATATCATTTAAATTATTTGATGACCCGTTCCACTTAACTCAATCCGCCAAAAATATAATAGTGACCCTTTAGGAAAAACAATTTTTTAAAAAAAAGTCTTAAAGGGTTACCATTGTTAGTCATATGAGTTAATTCAAAGAAAAGTAATGCTGGATAAAAGTTTTGCCAATGCAAGTTTTTGTCACTTATGGGCACATTAAGATCGTAAATATTCTGCAGCCAGTGGGTTGGGGTGTTGGTGATATAGTGCATATTTATCCCTATATCAAGCCAAAGTTTTTTAGCCATATAGCAACCTAGAAATATATGTTCGATTGTTTCTAGGGCGCTATGGTAGAGGGGACATGATGGATCAGTGCTAATCCCTATGTGCTGAGGGTAAGTTTTTGTAGGTAGTCTGCCATGTGAGCAAAGCTAGAGAAAGAACTTAATTTTATTGAGTGTATTTAGAGACCAAATCCATTAGAAGGTATATGTCTGGACATCTTTGGATTTAAGGAGATTTCGCGCTGATTTGGTAGCGACCAATACGGAATGCCGCTGGCATGTTCTTGTACCCTAACAGTGACGATTTCCCAATTCTATCTATCGTAGTTCCAAAGACTAGACAACTTAAGGGTATACTTATTGTCTTTCAGGGTCCCATGGATAAGAGTTCGGAGAGAAGTTGTATGAGGGATCCAACTATGCGGTCAAAGGTCGATAGTTTTTTCATTACCGATCGACCAAGTTAACCCTCGTGCACATAATTTCCCTCCCTTTAAGATATTCTACCAAGTAAAGGAAGCGGAGGAAGTTGAGATCCTAGTACTATATTTATTGATGAGGGTACGGGCCCATATGAAGTCTGGGTTAGTGAGTGATCTCCAAGAGAGGCTGGCTATAATGAAGAGGTTTTTATCATGAACTTTGGAAACACTGAGCCCACCTTTATGTTTGGCATGGTTACCGTATCCTAGTTAAAATAGTGTAGTTTTCTCTTCTGAATGGTAGACCCCCAAAGAAAATACCTTTAAATCTTATCAATGTCCTTACAGATTGTCTTAGGGAGAATGAAATATTGCATCGTATAAGTTAGAATAGCGTAAAGGGTTGATTTAATGAGTGTCAAACGAAGGAAGTTTAGCTTCTAGTTAGAGAGCTTAGCCTTCATGTTATCAAGGGTTTGAAGAAAATTGGAAGGTTTTGGATTTTTATTCAGAATAGGGAAACCTAAATATTTCCCACCCTCAACATGAGTAATATTAAGTGGTCGATGGATAAGGTTTCAAGTGGCGTCTATACATGCTTTAGAGTAGATCACCTTTGATTTGAAGGCGTTAATTTTTTTCTCTAGAAAGGGTACAAAAGGAGGATAACACTCGATGAATTGTTTGTGTAGTTTTGGGGTTGTCTTGGGAATTCAACGTTAGATGATCAACGAAGAATAGCTAGGAGAAAAATAGATGATTTTTCGAGATTTTAATGGGGTCCCAGTTGAGAATATCAACTTGATGATTTATGTACGCTGATAATAGTTCCATACAAAGCATGAAAATATATAGAGACATGGGATCACCTTGTCGAATACCCCGTGAGGGAGAGAAGTTGTCTGGTTTTGTACCTTTCACAAGGATAACAATCCTGCTAGTAGTGATGCAACTCATAATGAGGTTGATGATTTTTGGTGGAAATTTAATAAACAACATCGCCGGAGAAATGATAACGGTCAAATGTCCTCTGTAAAAACAAGTATAAGGGTCAACGGTCGTAGTCAATAAAATACCCAACGAAGAGGCAGGGTCGAATCCCATAGAGAATGGTATATCATGGGGAATTCCTATCAAGAAATTTGGATTTTAAGATCGCTCATTTGTAACAGTAAGAACAAGTGGGTGGATAATTCCACCAATTTAATAAAAATCTTTGGTTATCAATTATCGTAATGAAACTAAAATATCGAAGAATTCGAGAGTTAACAAGCAATACAGGGGTGCAAGGATTGGAAATCAATGTCACATAGGGGTAATTGTGCTGCTTTATAGTGCTGAACATTCATAAATAGGCTATCATCTTCGTTGATGCTAATCATCTTCTGATCTCAAAGCATCTATGCATAGAATGTCCTTTCGGTCTCATCTACACCAATCTAAACAACCCAATACCTTACTATATTCTCTCTCTCAAGAATAGGTCAAATGGATCCGACCCATAACCTTTATTATCAGGCAAGTTACAGACATCAGACCTAAATTTCAATTATCGAACTAATTACCCACTCCAATCAATCTCAATCATTGAACAAAGATCAGAAGTAGAATTAAGTTTGCAACCTTAACCCATATATTAACCCTATGCTAATTATACCAAATTCATGTATAAACAACAGAAAAATAGAGCATAGCACAATACCCACTATATTAAATATAACACCCAACCCCATAATTGCACCCCTAGATCTTGGGGTTTTAGCTACCCATCACACAAAGCAAATAGAATATACCTTTCATGAAAGCATCCATGAGCAACATGAAATTAAGCAATTGCAAGTAAACTCACTTTGGATTCAACTTCAATTTGTCAATTTGTCACGACCCAAGGTAGCCCCTAGACGTAACATGGCGTATAAGACCCCGAGAGTCCCCATACAAGCCACTTAGCTTTCATCATACAAAAAATAGAGCAAAAGAGGAACATTTCAAGTCCAAAAGTTTTATGAAAGTAAAGCGAAGTCTAAAACATTAGTCTCAAAGTCACCTAGTACATAAGAATGAATCTAGGTGAAGCCCGTACATCATGTTCGAAAACTAAAAGTAAGGAAAGACTGAAAACAAAAAATATCTGGTCCTCGAAGCATGAGGACTCACCAAAGCTCGAAATCTCCTCAACGAACTCTATCCATGAAACTGGAACCCTGACTGTCGGATCCCTACATTTGGGGAAATGTAAGAAAGAGTATGCGTTAGTACAAAATATGTACCAAGTATAATAGCCATGCATAAAACATTTGAAAACATATTTAAAAGAGATAGCTTCATGAAATGCAATGACCAAGCTAAAACATGAGACAAAAAGTTAGAAAACATGAGTCATAAAACATGGTCAATGCACATAGCCATCATCTTAAACATGCATGAGATACTTCCTTGAAGTAACTTTAGTTCATCATAACTTTCTTGTGGGAAGTAGCCTTAACTGGCATATAAGACCTTGAGAGCTATCATCATGGAATTAGATGTCTCCCACACCGAAAAGAGTTATCCTACTTTCCACGGTAAGGACCATGAACTTTTAGCTTATGTGGATCCACTAGCTAATGTCTATCTAGACAATCCTATGTTGGCACATAGGTTATGGGACATGGTTAATCGCCACTTGTCCACTCGGTTCTAAGCTTAACTTCCACAAAATAGTTCTTATTCATATTCATGTTAGCTCTTAAAGGAAACATGGGTAATTGCCTCTTGTACTTTCATCATGTGACATGGGTAATCGCCTCTTGTCATTCAATTAGAGAGCATGGGTAATTGCCTCTTGCCTCATCATTGGAGTAACTCCTTAACATTGGTTCATTTTAGGTGAGAAAAGCCTTTCAACCCTAAGAACCCTTATTATGTGAGAAAGAATTTCACAATCATGCTTTCATGTGTTATGTGAATCCTTTCAACAATATCATCATTGGTACTTCACTCACAAAGCATCCTTAAAACATTTACATAAATTTCATGAGAACATGCTTGATTTCATAAACTTCTCTTTTATAATCCAAAACCCACATTATATAATCAAAACTTGGAAAACATGGAAATTACATGGGTTCATGGAGGATCATCATAAAAACATGAAATTAAATCAATTCATGCATAGGAGATCATAATTCAATCAATTAAATCAATAATCAACAGGACCCATAACATAGAAGAAAAACCCTAACTGAATTGGGAAATTCTAACTTTGAAAATTGGAGAAGTTGGAAACTAAAGATCTTTCTCCTAAATCATGCCCGGTACTTTACATGATATGGACCCTCAAAGAAATTATGTGAGAAAGAATGCGGGTAGAATGTGGAGCCTGAGGTTCCTCAAGTTCTAATTGATCCTTTGGCTTAACCAGGGACTCATGATGAATTTAAGTCTACTTTTTAAGTGTTGGCTCAAGATATTATGGCCCAACCTAATAGAGATGACAATGCTCCCGTGAACCCAAATGTGGGTATGGAGGCAACAAGTATAAGAAACTTCACTAGGAAGAATCCTCTGTAATTCCATGGTTCCAAGGTTGAGGAGGATCATCAAGAGTTCATTGATGAGGTATACAAGCTAGTGGGAATTATGGGATTGTCTATGATTGAGAAGGTGGAGTTGTCCGCTTATTAACTTAAGGGTGTGTCTCAATTTTGGTTCAACCAATGGAAGGAAGAGAGGGTTGTTGATGAAGGTCCTTTTGATTGGGAGAAATTCAAAGGAGTTTTTCTTGATCGTTTCTTTCCTCTTGAAATGAGAGAAGAAAACGTGCTTGAGTTCATTAACCTCCGACAGGGGAATATTAGTGTGAAGGAGTATGCTTTGAAGTTTACTCAATTAGCTAAGTATGATTCAACTATGGTTGCCGACTCTAGGGCAAGGATGAGTATGTTTTTGTTAGGTGTGTCCGACTTGGTTGTCAAGAAATATCGTACCTCCATGTTAATTAAGGAAATTAATATTTCTCATTTGAATATACCTGCCAAAACAAATTGAAGAGGAAAATCTCAAGGAAAAGGAAAGAGAGTCCAAGAGGAAAGGACTAGTGAGGGTCACATTTTTCATTCTAGGTCCGGTGGACAAGGACGTCCTCAATTCCGAGAAAAGTTTTTCGGTCAAATATCTTCAAATTCTCCGAGTCCTAAGTTGAACAAAGATAGGATGCCAAACCCTAAACCTCAAGGAGGTGGTGGAAATAGATCTTTTATTCCCGCTTGCCAAGGTGTTGTAAGAGTCTCTTGGGAAAAAGTTTAGTCGGTACAGATGGTTACTTTGGTTGTGGAAAGAATGAACATAAACTGAAGGATTGTCCATTACAAGCTAGTAAGGGTAATGATTGTAGGGAAGCTCAACCTATTAGTTATGGTAGGGGTGCTCCTCATCAGAATAGGTTTTATGCTCTTCAGACTCGACAGGATCACGAGGATTCTTCAGATGTGGTGGCCGGTATGTTGGAAGTCTTTCACCTTGATGTTTATGCTTTAATTGATCCAGGTTCTACCTTATCATTTGTTACTCCTTATCATGAGGTTTGATGTTTGTCACAAAATCCTTTCTAATCCCTTTCATTTTTGTAATCACGTTGGTGATTCTATTGTTGCTAAGAGAGCTTATAGAAAGGGTCATATTTCCATTTTTCATTGAGTCACTCATGTGGATCTTGTAGAGCTTTATATGGTAGATTTTTATGTGATTCTTGGGATGGATTGTCTTTATTCACGTTATGCTTCCATAGATTTTAGGGCCCTATAGGTCACATCCAAGGTTCGGAATGAATCTATCATATGATGGGAAGGGGGAAATTATGTTCTTAAGGGTCAGTTTCTATCTTGCCTAAAGGCTAGGAAAATGATTTCTAAGGGTTGTATTTATCATCTTGTTCGGGTTAAGGATATAGATTTTAAAACTCCTACTCTTGAGTCACTCCTGATTGTGAATGAGTTTCCATAAGTGTTTCCCAGTGATCTTTTCGGTATTCCTCTCAAAAGGGAAAATAGACTTTGGTTAATACCCTCTCTTGGATACACAATCTATTTCGATTCCTCCTTATCTTATGACCATGGCAGAACTTAAGGAGTTAAAGGATTATTTTAAGGATTTTTTGGATAAGGTTTTTATTAGACCAAGTATCTTACCATGGGGTGCACCGGTGTTGTTTGTTCGTAAGAAGGATGGTTCTCTCAGAATTTATATTGACTATCGGCAATTGAGTAAGGTTACCATTAAGAATAAATATCCTATTCCAAGGATTGATAATTTTTTTTGATCGACTCCAAGGGGCGAGTTACTTCTCTAAGATTAACCTCTGGTTAGGTTATCACCAATTGAGGGTGAAGGAAAATGACATTCCAAAGATGGCTTTTCGAACCCGGTATGGCCATTATGAGTTTCTTGTGATGTCTTTTCGTTTGACTAATGCCCTGACGAAATTAATGGATTTGTTGAATAGGGTCTTCAAGTAATATATTGATATGCTTGTGATTGTATTTATCTATGATATCTTGATCTACTCATAGAGTGAGGGTGAGCAGGTTGAGCATTTGAGAACTGTCTTGCAAGTTCTCAAGGAGTAAGAATTGTACGCTAAGTTTAACAAGTGTCAGTTTTGGTTGAGGTCCATTGCTAGCCTTGGAAATATTGCCTCCGGTGAAGGTATTCAAGTCAATCCTAAGAAAACCAAGGCGGTTAAAAATTGGCCCAAACTTTGTCCGCTCTAGAAATACGGAGTTTCTTAGGTTTGTCCAGTTATTATAGGAGATTCGTAGATGGATTTTCCTCTATTGCTTCAAATTTGACAATATTAACTCAAAAGAAAGTGAAATTTCTATTGTCGGGATTGTGTGAGAAGAGTTTCTATGAGTTGAAAGATAGACTCAGTTCGGCCCCTATTTTGACATTGCTAGAAGGATCGAATGGTTTTGTTGTTTATTGTGATGCTTCACGAATTGGTCAAGGATGTGTTTTGATGCAACATGAGAAAGTTGTCACTTATAGCTCAACACAATTGAAGATGCATGAAAATAATCATCTAACCCATGACTTAGATTTAGCGGCGGTCAAGTTTTCTCTAAAGATTTGGAGGAATTACTTTTATAGTGTTCATATAGATGTATTTACCGACCACAAGAGTTTGAAATATGTGTTTACATTTGAATCTTCACCAAATAAGGTGGCTTGAATTATTGAAGGATTATGACATGAGTTTCCTATATCATCCCGGAAAGGCAAATTTGGTGGAGGCTGCTCTTAGTCGACTATTTATGGGAAGTGTCTCTCTTGTAGAAAAATATAAGGAGTTAGTTCGTGATGTTCATAGATTTACCTGGTTAGGTGTTCGCTTGGTTTATTCTAATGAAGGAGGTGTAGTCGTTCATAATAGTTCTGAATCATCTTTGTATTAGATGTAAAGGCCAAGCAACAACTTCATTTGGTGTTAGATGACTTGAAGAAGTTGGTTTTTGAAAAAACCAGAGAGGCTTTCCCAAGGGGGAGATGATGTCCTTAATATCAAGGCATGTTATGTATTCCGAATGTTAATGAGTTGAGAAATTAGATTTTGACAGAAACCCATAGTTCTTGGTATTTTATTTACCTGGAGCCACCAAGATGTTTACTGACTTGCATGAAGTCTATTAGTTGAATGAGACGAAGAAAGATATTGTGGAATTTGTGGCTAAATGTATGAATTGTCAACTAGTGAAAGTTGACCATTAGAAACTAGGTGGTTTGGCTCAAAAAATTTGTATTCCTACATCGAAGTGGAAATATTTTAATATGAACTTCATTACGGGTTTACCCTACACATTCGACACTTTGATTTGATTTGGGTTATTATGGACCGAATGACGCAGTTGGCACACTTTCTTACCGTTAAACTTCACTTTTAGCCGAGTAGTATGCTAAGATTTATATTAAAAAATGATGAGGTTGCTTAGAGTGACCTTGTCCATTATCTATTAACGTGATACTCAGTTTACATCTTAGTTGCCAAAGTTATTTTAAAAGGGTCTTAGTACTCAAGTTAAACTTAGCACGGCTTTCCACCATTAGACCGATGGACAAGCCGAGTGTACTACTCAGACCTTAGAGGATGATATGTTAAGAGCTTATGTAATTAATTTCAAGGGTAACTAGATGATCATTTTCCATTGATTGAATTTGCGTATAATTGTCACGGCCCGAGTCTACATCCTGGACGTGGTCGGCACTCGAGAAACATTGTTGGTCCCCAAGCAAACCCTCATCCTGGCTGACTACAAGCGGAAGACTAACACAAGCATACAAAAGCTTAAAACTGAAATAAATACAATAACTCAAATACTAAACTTTAAAATATTCTGAACAATACTCAATAGATGAACTCATAGTTTGTAAAAACAACTCAAAGAAGATACATACTGAAACTACTCAACTTTCTCTATCTATGAAGCCTTTACTATTATAGAAAGATATCGGGACAAGATCCACGACATCTCAAAACTACCAACAGTAAGGTAAAGGTGAAATCCTCTGAAATATAAGAAAGCTCACCAAAGTTGACTGGAACTGAAAGTGGCATCAATGAAGCTTCTATTGATGACCCTGAATACATGTATCTGCATCATAAAATGATGAGGCTAAATGGCGTCAGTACATTGAATGTACGAGCATGTAAGGGAAATTCTAAAGCAAAAACATAAACTTGAACTGATGGAAAAGAAACATACTTACCCCTTCTCAACTCACTCAACTCAACTCAATGAAAACATAGTTACCCTCAACTTAGAGAAATAAGACTCAACTCATAACAAGATACTCAACTCAGCAATTAGATACTCAACTCAGAAATAAGATACTCAACTTAGTGAAACATAGTTCGACTCAACTCAGAGAAATAGGGTTTAACTCAATAATAATATACTCAACTCTCACTCAAGACACTCAATTCAAACTCAAGATACTTAGCAACAATAAAAGATGTAATATCTGGAAAGCTTTTAAAACAATAGACAATAACTCAGTTGTATGCAAAAATATAATAATAACTCAATTGTATGAAAGTACAATAATAACTATGATTGTATATAAAATTACAAAGTAACTCCGTGAGAGATTCTCTAACCGACAACCATCACTATGAGCTAGGTGATGATACAACGTCTAGCCCACACTGCCAAAACTGTCCTATACTTTGCCGGGGTATAGAACCTACTACTAAGTGGATCCACTAGTCTATGCTAAAAAGCAATAAGGAATCATCTAATAATTATGACCCTTTCTACCCACGTTGGCTACATAGTTTATGGGGGTTGTGAGTTGTATGAACTCTCCCCCATATCGGTGCTCAATACTACTCCCAAAATATACTAGCTCATATGTTTTTAAAAACATAACTCTTTCTGTGTTTTGAGATTATTACTCCAAAAATTTTCTCTTAAAAGAGATGACACTCAAACTGCTCAAAACTATTTTCGAAATCTCAGTTTCCTCTCATCTTAAATGTAAAAACATTTACTCTTGGAAATACTTAGTTCACATATATCATTTTAAATAAAATGATAACTCTACTCTTCTTCAACTTAGTGCTCAAGCCTTTTAAACAAGTTTTAAAATAATTTGTAAAAAAAGACCTCTTAAAATAGGGTTCATGCCGAATTATGGACGTGAATGACTCAATTCAAGGTTTTCAATAACCATGCGTAGAATTCAATACTTGGAACTCAACAACTCTAGAGCTCAAGGAGTCAATGATACTTGTCACGCCCCGAGCCTACACCCTGGGTGGGACTGGCACTCGAGAAACATTGTTGGCCCCAAGCGAACCCTTGGCCTGGCTTAACTCTTAGCGGAAGACTTACTCATGATAAAAATACTTTAAAAGTAAACTAAAATCCCAATAGATAACTTAGAATGTATAAAGAAACATTCACTAGCCAAAATGGCACTCAAGTCTCAAACATCAAAACAGGAATGGAAAGACTTAAGAACTAACATCAACTAAATGTCTATGAAGCCTCTAACAACGACATCCTAATGAACTAAAATGATAAAGTAACCTCCAGAAGCAAGGAGTCTCACCAAAAATTTTGAAGCTCAACTAGAATCAATGATGCGCTGGATGATGATCCTAGTTACCTGTATATGCATCATAAAAAGTGCAGACCAATTAGCATCAGTACATTAAATGTACGAGCATGCGAGGGGAATTGTAAACAAATACATAAGCTTGAAAGGAACATACATGTCCTCAACTCAGCTCAACTCATTTCAATATAAAGCAATAATATAAATGCAATATAAAGAAAAGCGTTAAAATCCAGGATAACAATTTTGTGTATTGAGAGATACAATAGTAACTCAGGTTGTATGCAAAGATATAATATAAACTCTACTTGTATATAAAAATACAATTAACACTGTGTATATAAGAAAACAAAATACTTTTGTGAGAATTTCTCTAACCGACAACCATCACTTAAGAGCTATGTGATGATACAAGATTTTGATTCACGGTGACAGGGCCGTCCTATACCTTGCCAGGGGTATAGAACCTAACTACTAAGTGGATCCACTAGTCTATGTTAAAAAGAACTAAGGAATCATCTAAAAAGTATGACCCTTTTCTACCCATGATGGCTACATGGTTTATGGGGGCTGGGAATTGTCTGAACTCTTCCCATATTGGTACTCAATACTACTCCCAAAATATACTAGCTCATATGTTTAAAAACATAACTCTTTCTGTGGTTTGAGATAATTAATCAAAAACTAGCCCAAAGGCTCTCCAGGAAATCAGTGTTTCCTCTCGTGCTTAATTGTGAAAGCATTTACTCTTTACTGAAAAACTAGCTCAAAGGCTCTGTTGGAAATCGGTGTTTCCTTTCTTATTTAAATGTGAAAACAATTTACTCTTTGGGCATACATAGTCCCCATATACTCTTTTGAATAAATGAACTTCACTATTTACTCTTTACTCAATTCAAACTTAAGTCTTAAAACAAGTTTAAAGCATTGGTAAAATTAAAGATTTTTGAAAAGACGGTAAGAACTCTCTAGACTTGGCTCTTAACTTTCCTTGAATTTGAATTTATGGATTCAAGGTTATGACTCATGTTTATGGATGATATCATGATGTTTAGACGTACCTTAGAGTGTAAAAATCAACTATAAATCATAGGTACGATTCAAGGAAGCTCAAATGGAAAGAAGTGGAAAAGGGTAAAAAACCTGATGATCCTGGCGCTCTAAGTAGCGCCGGGAGTCAGACCTGAAACTACAGAAGCTGGGTTGGCGCGCTCTTAGTGGCGCGGCACCCTAGAGCCCAAACTTTAGAACCTGTTGTGGGGCGCTCTGAGTGGAGCGACGCCCCACCCCCATTCCCCAGATTTTTTACGAATTTCCTTGTTTGTTTTTCGACCCTAATTCATTGAGATTCAATTGGTTCTTTCCCCAAACACTTAGATTCGAATACACAACCAAAGTATACAAGAATCTACTCAAAACTAACTTCAAATCTCATTAAACTAACTCAAAAAGTTCTCAACAATCAAGAACTCAATAGAAACTTCTACAAAATCCATCAAGAACTTAATTACTCTACTTTCAAGAACACAAATACGCTGAAATAAATCATGATTGACACGTGGATGAATGAACCCAACACTATGTGATCTCACATACCTCGTAGGGATTAACCCTTGGCATAATCCGCAAGCGAAACCTTAAGAACGATGAACTTTGGATTTTCCTTCTCTTTTCTCCTCTTTCTCTTCTCTCAAAGCCCTAGCGTAATTTTATGAAGTGTAAACTGAATCCAATAATTTTAGACCCTAATTAATTCACTAAAAACGAATTAAACTAATTGGGTATGGAAAAGACCAAAATATCCCTTTAAAATATGGTTAACTTTCCTTATCTAGACAGCCCAACTTCGAACATGCATATCTCCCTCATACGACCTTGAAATTTAGTAAACTCGGTGTTGTTGGAAAGATGATTCAAAGAAATTTAATTTGGTATCTTGTAGAACACCTAACTCATCTTGTACTGAGAGTTATGGTCATTTGAAGTTTACCCAAAATCATACTTAATATAACTTAGCCAAACTTTCCAAATTTGATCTTTCCAAAAATGGTTTCTTTCTATTTCTAGTCCTTTCAAATAACGGGGTGTTATAATATCTCCCCCTTGGGAACATTCATCCTCGAATGAGATTACTCTTAGTAGGCTAAGTGCGTAAGACCTAACATTTAGCTCAAACACCCAACAAGCAAATCTAACACACTAAGTATATCAATTAAAGAGTACTAAGAAAAGAATTAGTACCTTGATTTAGAATTTCTCTGGGCTCAAAGAGATGTGGATATCTCTTCTTCATATCCTCCTCAGCTTCCCAAGTAGCTTTCTCAACAAACTGATTTCTCCACAGAGCTTTTACTGATGCTACCTCCTTGGTCCTCAACTTGCGAACTTGGTGGTCTAAAATCTGAACAGGAATATCCTCATAAGACAAGATGTCCTTAATACCAATATATTTAGTTGGTATAATCAGTGAAGGATCGCCCATAAACTTTTACAACATAGAAATATGAAACACTGGATGAACTGTTGCTAACTCTTGTGGTAGCTCCAACTCATAAGCCACATTACCAATCCTTTTGGATATTTTGTAAGCACCAATGTACCGGGGACTAAGCTTCCATTTCTTACCGAATCTCATAGCACCCTTCATGGGCAAAAACTTTCAAGTATACCCAATCATCTACCTCAAACTCTAAGTCTCTTCTCCTAACATCAATGTAGTAATTCTGACGACTCTACGCTGTTTTCAATCTCTCTTGAATAACTTTCACTTTCTCCATAGCTTGATGAACTAAGTCTGGTCCTATCAACCCAGCTTCACCAACTTCAAACCATCCACTAAGAGATATGCATATTCTCCCATAAGAGCTTCATAAGGAGCCATCTAGATGCTAGAATGGTAACTATTGTTGTAAGCAAACTCTATGAGAGGTAGGTGATCATCCCAATTACCTTTGAAATCAATCACACAAGCCCTCAACATATCTTCTAAAGTCTAAATGGTGCACTCTGCTTGACCATCAGTCTGGGGATGAAAAGCAGTACTCAAATTCACTTTCTAACCCAAACCTTTCTAGAATGACTTCAAAAATTATGCAGTTAATTATGCACCTCAATCTGAATTAATCAAAACTGGAACTCGATGAAGTATTACTACCTCTTGAAAGTATAACTTGCCATAATCCTCTGCTGAATGGGTAGTCTTTACCAGCAAAAAGTGGGTTGATTTAGTCGTTTTATCAACAATCACCCAAATAGAATCATGTTGCCTGCGAGACCGCGACAAGCCAGTAATGAAATCCATGTTGATCATCTCTCACTTCCATTCCAGAAGTTCTATATTTTGTGCCATACCATCGGGCCTTTGGTTCTCTACTTTAACTTGATGACAATTCGGGCATTTAGCAATGAATACCTTTCTCCATACTATTCCACCAATATACTTCTCTCAAGTCAAGATACATCTTTGTGGAACCCAGATGAATATAATATCTAGAGCTATGAGCTTCCTCCATGATCTTCTCTTGGAGTTCATCCACCCTTGGTACACAAATCTACCTTGATACCTCAATACACCATCTACCCCTCGTTCAAAAGCCATTAATTTTTGCTTATGAACATTTTCCTTTAATTCAAGCAACATAGGATCTTGGTCTTGCTTTTCTTTCACTTCTAACACTAATGATCATTCTGCCCCATTCATCACCACTACTCCTCCTTCTTTGGAATCCATTAAACGAACTCCCAATCGTGCAAGTCTGTGCACATCTTTTGCTAACTGTCTCTTCTCTTCTTCAACATGGGTGGTACTACCCATAAACAACCTACTCAAAGCATCAACAACAACATTTGCCTTACTTGGGTGATATAGAATACTCGTGTCATAATACTTGAGTAACTCTATCCACTTTCTCTGTCTGAGATTAAGCTCTTTCTGACTAAACACATATTGGAGACTCTTGTGATCAGTGAACACATCCACATGAACACCATAAAGATAGTGATGCCATATTTTCAAAGCAAATACTACGACAGCCAACTCTAGATCATGGATTAGGTATTTCTTCTCGTAAACTTTCAGTTGTATGGAGGCATAAGCAATAACTTTACCATTCGGCATTAACACACAACCCAATTCAACTCTGGACGTATCACAATATACAGCAAAGCTTTGCGTACCCTCTGGTAAGGTCAATTCTGGGGCAGTAGTCAACCTAGTTTTCAATTCTTGAAAGCTTTTCTCACAAGCTTCAGACCATTAAAACTTAACTATTTTCTGAGTCAAATTGGTCAAAGGGGACGAAATAGATGAGAACCCCTCAATGAACCTTCTATAATATCCAGCCAACCCAAAGAAACTCCTAATATCAGTTGGAGATGTGGGTCTAGGTCAATTCTGCCTCTATTTTCTGAGTAAACACTCTAATTACATCACCGGAAACAATGTGACCTAAGAATTCCATAGATTCAAACCAGAACTCTCACTTAGAGAACTTGGCATACAACTTTCTATCCTTAAGAGTTTGGAGAACTATTTTGAGATGACTAACATGATCTTCCTCATTCCTTGAATAGATTAGAATGTCATTAATAAACACCATAACAAACATATGTATATAAGGCTTGAATACTCTATTCATCAGGTCCATGAATGTTGCAAGCACATTAGTTAAGTCAAACGACATGACCACAAACTCATAATGACCATAACGGGTCCTGAACGCTGTCTTTGGAATGTCACACTCCCTCACTCTTAACTGATGGTAGCCAGATCTGAGGTCTATCTTAGAGAAACAAGTGGTACCCTGAAGTTGATCGAAAATATCATCAATTCTCAAAAAAGGATAGTTATTCTTGGTAGTAACCATGTTCAACTGATGGTAATATATACATATTCTAAGAGAACCATCCTACTTTCTCACAAATAAGGTGAGACACTTGGTCGAATAAAACCCTTCTCTAGGAGATCTTTCAACTGCTCTTTTAACTCTTTTAACTCTACTGGTGCCATCCTATATGCCAGAATAGATATAGGACGAGTATCGGAAGAATATCTATATCAATGTCTATTTCTCTCTCAGGAGGGATTCCGGGAAGATCATCTGGAAACTCTTTTACTTCTGGAACGAACTGAATATGAGGTATCTCAACACTAGAGTCATTAACTCGGACTAAGTGATAGACATACGCCTTAGAAACTAATTTTCTTTCCTTAAGTTATGAAATAAAATGACCCTTAGGCACTGTTGAACTACTTTTCCACTCTATAAGTGGATCATTAGGAAACTGGAACTTGACAACTCGAGTTCTACAATCAAGTGAGGCATATAGGCATGAAGACAATCCATACCTAGAATGACATCAAAATCTACCATGTCTAACTCAACTAAGTCAGCCATGGTGCTCTAGTGATTGACAGAAATGGTACAATCATGATAAACTCTCTCTGCTATAATAGACTCACCAGCAAGTGTCTCTTGGATCATACCACTGACAACATCTAGAGAATCCTCTTGATCTTGGGGACTAGTGATAGCATAATTATGGTTTCCTTCTCTGCCTGCCCCTGAAGTAGCTCATCTAGATGCAACTCTGACTGGTGGAGCAGCGGAAGAAAAATGGGCTCTATTGCCCCCATTTCCCTTACCCTGCATATTCTTAGAATACTCTCTCATAAAATAACCATTCTAACCACACTTGAAGCAACACGTGGAGCCATCACGACACACCCCTAAGTGGCTCCTACCACACATACTTATATGCAGGAATCTCAGTACCCCCTTGTGTTATACTACCTTGAGAATGCGCATGTCTAGCTCTGAAATTCTCTGAATTATGACTATTGTACTCACCTTTGTTCCTTGGTGCAGGTACACTAGCAGATGATGGGGCAGGTTCCTTTTGTTTCTGTTGGAAAGATTATCGGTTGGCATCACTCTTCTACTGCCTGGATTCATTCCCTTTCTTTGCTCTGTTGTTTCGAAACTCCTCCCTATCTTTCAGCTTCTTCTCCTCAACCTGTTGTACATGGATCATCAGCCTTGCTATGTACATATATCCTATCAGCATAGCTGCCCTGCCTTCCCTACTAGACAGACGAGATAACCTAGCAACAAACAAACTCATCATGCTTCTCATGTCAGCAACCATCTTTGGAGCATAGCGGGAAAGTTGGGTGAACTTCAGACTATACTCATGAACACTCATAGATTCCTGCTAAAAAGTAAGGAATTCTCGTACATTTGCTTCTCTCAGTTCTCGGGGAAAGAAACGCCCCATGAAGGCTTTCTCAAACAAAGCCCAAGTCACAAGTGGTGCACCCTCAGCTCGATTCTTCTTCGATTGATCAAACTAGATTCTAGCGACACCCTTCATTTGGTATGCAACTAGTTCCACCCTCTCCGCATCAGCAACATGCATAATCTCAAAAATCTTCTGAAGCTCCTCAATAAAGTTTTTTGGATACTCAGTGACACTTGACACAGTGAAGCTTGGAGGATTCATCCTTAAGAACTCACGGATACTTGAAGTATCAGCCACTTCCTGTCGATTCTCTCTCTGTCACACTTGATTGGTCACAGCTTGGCTCAACATCCGAATAGCATCCCCAAACTCAGCATTAGTGACCTCTCCTTGGGGTTGCACTTCAAGTGCATTAGGTACCCCTTGTTCCTGTGGTTCAACATTCTTTCTAGCGGGACGACCTCTGACAGCTCTTTGTGGAGGCATGATCTAAAAGACACGCGCAAACACGAATTAGAAGAAACTATTTAGAGATAAACTATATCGTACGAAATGAGTATGAAAGAAGTGAGATAGTTCCTAAATGTTCCAACATCCTAATTATAAATGTGGCGCGCTCTATAGACACGACTTCATAGACTCCCAAGGACTCTTGAACTTTGGGCTCTGATACCAAGTTTATCATGCCCCGAGCCTACACCCTGGGCGAGACTGACATTCAAAAACCATTGTTGGCCCCAAGCGAACACTTGGCCTGGCTTAACTCTAAGCAAAAGACTTACTCATGATAAAAAATACTTTAAAAGTAAACTGAAATCTCAATAGATAACTTAGAATGTATAAAGAAACATTCAATAGCAAAAATGGCACTCAAATCTCAAACATCAAAACAAGAATGGAAAGACTCAAGAACTAACATCAACTAACTGTCTATGAAGCCTATAACAACTGATATGGACGTCGGGACAAGACCAACGACATCCTAATGAACTAAAATGATAAAGTAATAAAAATGGGTCCTCCGAAAGCAAGGAGGCTTACCAACAACTCTGAAGCTCAACTAGAATCAACGATGCGCTGGATGTTGATCCTGGTTACCTGTATGTACATCATAAAAAGATGGAAGCCAACTGGGATCAGTACATTGAATGTACGAGCATGCAAGGGGAATTCTAAAACAAGACATAAGCTTGGAAGGAACTAAAGGAACATACCTGGCGTCAACTAAACTCAACAAATTTCAATATAAAGCAATAATATAAATGCAATATAAAGAAAAGCTTTTAAAACAAGGATAACAGTTTTGTGTATTGGGAAATACAATAATAACTTAGGTTGTATGCAAAGATACAATATAAACTCTGATTGTATATAAAAATACAATTAACATTGTTTATATAAAAATACAAAATACTTCTGTGGGAGTTTCTCTAACCGATAACCATCACTTAAGAGCTATGTGATGATGCAACATTTTGCCTCACGATGCCAGGGCCGTCCTATACCTTGCCAGGCATATAAAACCTAACTACTAAGTGGATCCACTATTGTATGCTAAAAAGAACTAAGGAATCATCTAAAAAGTGTGACCATTTTCGGCCCATGATGGCTACATGGTTTATGGGTGCTGGGAGTTGTCTGAACTCTCCCCCATATCGGTCCTCAATACTACTCCAAAATTATACTAGCTCATATGTTTAAAAACATAACTCTTTCTGTGGTTTGAGATAATTACTCAAAAACTAGCCCGAAGGCTCTCTAGGAAACCAATATTTCCTCTCTTGCTTAATTGTGAAAGCATTTACTCTTTACTGAAAACTAGCTCAAAGGCTCTGTTGGAAATCCGTGTTTCCTTTCTTGTTTAAATGTGAAAAAATTTTACTCTTTGGGAGTACATAGTCCCCATTTATTCTTTTGAAGAAATGAACTTCACTCTTTACTCAACTCAAAACTCAAGTCTTAAGACAAGTTTAAAGCATTGGTAAAAGACTTTTTAAAATACTCTAAGAACTCTCTAGACTTGGCACTTAACTTTCCTTGAATTTGAATTTATGGATTCAAGATTATGATACATGTTTATAAATGATATCATGATGTTTAGACGTACCTTATAGTGTAGAAATCAACTAGAAATCATAGGTACGATTCAAGGAAACTCAAACAGAAAGAAGTGGGAAATGGTAGAAGACTTAGCGACCCTGGCGCTTTGAGTGGCGTCGGGCGACAGACCTGAAACTACAGAAGTTGGGTTGGGGTGATCTGAGTGGGGCGGCGCCCCAGAGCCCAAACTTCAGAACCTGTTGCGCGGCGCCCCACCCCCATTCCCTAGATTTTTGACGAATTTTCTTATTCATTTTTCGACCCTAATTCGTCTAGATTTCATTGGTTCTATCCCCAAACACTTAGATTCGAATACCCAACTAAAGTATACAAGAATCTGCTCAAAACTAAATTCAAATCTCATTAAACTAACTCCAAAACTTCTCAAGAACTCAACAATCAAGAACCTAATTGAAACTTCAACAAAATCCATCAAGAACTCAATTACTCTACTTTCAAGAATGTAAATACACTGAAATAAATTATGATTGGCGTGTTGGTGAACGAACTATGTGATCTCACATACCCTTAGGGATTAAGCCTTGGTGAAATCCGCAAGCGAAACCTCAAGAATGATGAACTTTGGCTTTCCTTCTCTTTTCTCCTCTTTCTCTTCTCTCAAAGCCGTAGCGTAATTTTATGAAGCTTAAATTGAATCCAATCAGTTTAGACCCTAATTAATTCACTAAAAATGAATTAAATTAATTGGGTATGGAAAATACCAAAATACCCCTTTAAAATCCAGTTAACTTTCCTTCTTTAAACAACCCAACTTCGAACGGGATTGAAGGAACCTTTTTAAAGAACTCAAATCGATAGTTGATCTCAAAGGCTTCACAATTTAACTCAAAAAAAAATTGAACTCTACTCTTAACCCTTCCTTGAATTTGAATTATGAATTCAAGGATTGTGACATGATATAAAGGATTTCTTGATGATTAAATGTAGGTTTGATAGTAAAATTCACTAAGAGAGCGAATACATGTTTTGAAAGATCGAATGTGGAACGAAGAACAAAGGCGGAAAGGACCTGACATCCCTGGTGCCGCAGTGGCGCACCGCGCCAGCCCTCAGTTGACTGAGGTTGGTCTGGGGTGCACTATAGGCCCAGGGCGCCAGCCCCTCAGGCCCCAGCCATGCTCCAGACGAATCTGACGAAATTTCTTCAAATTTTCCAGCCCTACCTCGTCTAAACTCGAATGATTTCCTCCAAACTCTTTTGGATCCTTAAAGCCAACCTAATTATAACAAATTCTACACCAAAAAGTAGAGTTGTCAAATTGGGTTGGCCCACCCCATCCAGGCTAACCCATACATGCTTTGAAATTTGATAGGCTAGGCCGGGCTAGCCTATTTTTTGTGTGGCCCAGAAAATGGTCGGCCCAGACCATAAGTACATGGGCTACAGGCTTTGCCGGGTTACCCCTCTTTCCTTAAAAGAATAATTTTTATAATGTTTTAAATGCAATTATAATTTAGTGATACCACTTGTTAATCAAATGCACAAATAAAATTATTTTTATAATATTTATTAAATTTAATTTCAAGTAAAATCATAAATAGCTAAATAGAAATATTAACATAATTATTTTTTAATTATCATAATAAAACACAAAAACTATGACAATATTTCATAGGCTATGGCCTATGTAGTGGTTCCCTAGAAATTTTAGGGATTTTTATTTTATGTAGTACATATTTTATAAACATAATTTGTATTTAAATTGAAATATTTTTCAAACTTTAAACAGATTTTGAGTTTAGACTTTTGTTATTTTTAATACTCTATTTGATTTTTATTTTTTAATTAACTTTTATTTGGTCCACGGACTGGCCCTATCCATATTTCTCATGCCCCACAAATCAACATGCTTATTCAGGCCGGGCTAAAGAGCCCTTTTCTTAAATGGGATCCAAAAATTGTAGCCCAGCCCTATCAAAGCACGGGTTAGACCAGTCCGACCCAATGGGCCTAGCCCATATTGATGGCTCTACAAAAAACCCACCAAGAACAACACTCATTCGCAACTCTCACCTCAAGAACTCAACAAGAACATCATTATCAAAAACGAAGAACAAAACTTCAAGAACTCAACAAGATAATGAATATATTCAATCTAATGGATGGAATTCATAAAATAAACTAATGATTAGTGTGTGGGAGAACAAACCCAAAACCATGGTAGCTTACGTACCTCTTAGGATAAAATCCTTGGCGAAATCCCTCGAAGAATCGCAAGAATCTTGACGAACGCCTTGAACCTTCCCTCTTTTCTCCTCTTTTCTCTTCTTGACCTCCTCTAAAAACCCTAAGCGTATTTTACGAATAACTAAAACTGATTCCAATCAGTTTAGACTCATAAAACCTTACCAAAAACATTTAAATCCGATTGGGTAAGGAAAGGACCAAAATACCCCTCATATTTTCGGGTAACTTTCCTTAATTAGACAGCCTGACTTCAAACAGGCATACCCCCTCATACAAGCTCAAAAATTAGCAAACTCAGTGGCAATTGAAAGAGGACTCAAAAATCTTTCATTTTATATCTTATAGATCTCCTAACCCATCCTGTTCTGAAAGTTATGGTCGTTTGAAGTTGACCTAAAACTCAAAAGAACTAAGGAATGACTTGAATGAATTCTCTTTACTTCTTTTTGGAACTCAAGGTGCTATATCTAGTTATCTGACCTTAACACTTAATAAATTTTAAATTTCTTGGTAAAATCCTACTCACAATGGGGAAGGGTTCGAGTCTTAGTTCAAAAACTTTCCAGGATGTTACGTTATCTCCCCTTTGGAATCATTCGTCCTCGAATGACGGCTGGATTGGGTATGGAACGGGGTTACTCTCACTATCTCCTCTGACCCATGAACTTGCCTACTAAAATAGGTAGAACTGATTCGTACCAAGAGTTGGGACCTTCTATAGCACCTAAATCAAGAACGATGTTATTGTGAACATAGTCACACTCTCTCTGAAGTTACCTTATATGAAACAAAGGAAATTTGGGCATGAGATAAGAATAGGAATACCATGCCTGGGGTAATATGACTGCTACATATTAAGCTTAGCAACTCTCATAAGTTATGCTCTTCTTTCCTTATAGCATACCTCATTGGCTGCAACTCCTAGTTCCCTCAAGGGAACATAACTTCTCTTACCAAGGACTGAGTCTAACGACACGCTCTTACTATATTCAAGCTTAACCCAAATCCTAAGGTTTAGGTTCTATACCTCTTTATAGGGAGTCTCATCCCAAGAACATTACTCTTTACCACCTAATTTAATCAACATTAGGCTCATATCAAGAACTACCTCATGTTTAACAACACCACATTCAAGCTTAGTATTCTAACAACTCCATGGACTCTTACTAACCAACTCCTTAAGAAATTCTCATTCTCTCATCATCTCTTCCATACCAACTAGAATATCCCGCATTACTACTTGAAACCAACTAAGGGCTCTCATTTAACTATTTTGCATAGTAAAACCTCATCCTCCTCTTCCTCCTTATTTATAACCTTAGATGGAATTATCACACCATCATTATCATGATAAGAACATTGACCTTCTTCTTCTAACATCACTCCACTACTAAAAGGACCTCTGAAATGATAGCCCACATATTCTTTTGAGCTCATTACTATCTTATTCTCAACACTAGACTTGATTTCTCATCTTATCATCTCTCCCTTAGGTCTAAAGTTGACACTTGGAAGCTATGGACCTATTTCATAATCTCTAAACTGGTCTACATCCCTTTTTCAAAACTTAAGAATTATTTGCTCACTTATTATACCTCATTACTTAAGCGGTTCTATTACTTTTGGAACATCTTGAACCTCTCAAACAAACCATAAGCCTAGATTAGATCTATCACTTCATGAATACTTTGTGCTTCTATTCAACATATATATTTAATCTCTTCTAACACGATGGCACATCGACATCAACTCGATTCTGGTTAAAAGTATACTCTATCTCATGTGGACTAATAATTATTCCTCTTCCTTCTATTAAGAACTCTCTACAACATTATTATTCCTTATTTCACTCATAAAGTAACTCATCACTTATAACTAACTGGGTGCATGAATGCAATAACATAATCTGCCCCATCACTATCTCTTTTCATTAGATTACTGAACCTCTTCATGCTTTCCCTTAACTCTGGGAACTTTAACTACTACTGCTCATAACTTCATAACTCATGCTACCTTTTTGGATGAAAATACTACCTAAGCTCTAAATATACTTCCTCATAAGGATCTCAGCTAAACAGGGCATAGAAAAGAGAGTACAACTCACTTTTATCTTAAATGCACGATTCATATGAGCATGAGCACATTTCTTTGAAACTCAACACTTAATTCACTCATGGGCTTCTCTCAAGCCCCTCTGGAGTCTCATGACTTCCTCAAGATTTCGCTAAGAGCAACTCATTGATAAAGAACTAACTTTGCTTTTCAACCACCTCTAGTATGAGGGCTAGTCAAATGGATATGAGAACACACGAGTCAGAATAAGTCTCTATAACATAGTTCTATTGAACGATTAAGACTATGAAAGAAGGGAAACTTTTCCTAAATGTTTGTAGTCCTCATTTATAAAAATGGGGCCCTCACAACCATAAATAAGATCCTACTTGACACGGCTTCATAGACACCCTAGGACATTTGAACTTTGTGCTCTGATACCAAGTTTTTCATGACCCAAGTCTACACCCTGGACATGGCCGGCACTCGAGAACCATCGCTGGTCCCTAAGCAAACCCTCATCCTGGCTGACTACAAGAGGAAGACTAACTCAAGCATACAAAAGATTAAAATTGAAATAAATTCAATAACTCAAATACTCAACTTTAAAATATTTTGAACAATACTCAATAGATAAACTCAGAGTTTGTAAAAACAACTAAAAGAAGATACATACTGAAACTACTTAACTTTGTCTATCTATGAAGCCTCTACTATTACAAAAATATATCGCGGCAAGACCCGCGACATCTCAAAACTACTAACTATAAGTAAAGGTGAAATCCTTCGGAATATAAGAAGGCTCACCAAAGCTGACTGGAACTGCAAGTGGCATCAACAAAGCTTCTGTTGATGACTCTGAATACTTGTATCTGCATCATAAAATGATACAGGCCAAATGACGTTAGTACATTGAATGTACGAGCATGTAAGGGGAATTCTAAAGCATAAACATAAGCTTGAACTGATGGAAAAGAAACATACTTACCTCTTCTCAACTCACTCAACTCAATGAAACATAGTTCCCCTCAATTCATAGAAATAGGGCTCAACTCAGAAATAAGATACACAACTCAGCAATAAGATACTCAGCTCAGATATAAGATACACAACTCAACAATAAGATACTCAACTCAGAAATAAGATACTCAACTTAGGAAAACATAGTTCAACTAAATTCAGAGAAATATGGCTCAACTTAATGATAAGATAATAAACTCTGACTTAAGATACTCAACTCAAACTCAAGATACTTAGCAACAATAAAAAATACAATATCTGGAAAGCTTTAAAACAATATACAATAACTCAGTTGTATGCAAGAATACAATAATAACTCAATTGTATGAAAATACAATAATAACTCTGATTGTATATAAAAATACAAAGTAACTCTGTGGGAGATTCTCTAACCGACAACCATCACTATGAGCTATGTGATGATACATCGTCTAGCCCACGCTGCCAAAACTGTCCTATACTTTGCCGGGGTATAAAACCTACTACTAAGTGGATCCACTAGTCTATTCTAAAAAGCAATAAGGAATCATCTAAAAAGTATGACCCTTTCTTCCCACGATGGCTACATGGTTTATGGGGGTTGTGAGTTGTATGAACTCTCCCCATTATCGGTGCTCAATACTACTCCCAAAATATGCTAGGTCATATGTTTTTAAAAATATAACTTTTTTTGTGTTTTGAGATTATTACTCAAAAATCTTTCTTTTAAGAAAGATGGTACTCAAACTACTCAAAACTCTTTTGGAAATCTCAGTTTTCTCTCATCTTAAATGTAAAAACATTTACTCTTGAAAATACTTAGTTCCCGTATATCATTTTAAAGAAAATGAACTCAAATCTACTCTTCCTCAACTCAGTGCTCAAGTCTTTAAAACAAGTTTTAAAAGAATTTGTAAAAAATGACTTCTTTAATAGGGTTCATGCCGAATTATGGACGTGCACGACTCAATTTAAGGTTTTCAATAACCGTGAATAGAATTCAAAACTTGGAACTCAACAAGTCAATGATACTACTCATCTCAAGAATGCTTGACTCGGAAGGTTCATGCAAAATTATGGACATGAACAACTCAACTCAAGGGATCAATGATACTTCCCATCTCAAGACTGCTCAACCCATAAAGTTCGTGCAGAATTATGGGCATGAACTACTCAACTCAAGGACCTTAATGGGTAACATGTAGTATTACATGATTAGGAATACCGTCCCAAAATGATTAGGAACTCAACACTTTAGACTTAGAACTTGAAGATACTACTCCTCTCAAAGAAAATCAAGTTATGGATTTCACGCAAAATTATAGGCATGAACGACTTGACTCAAGGATCTCAATGATAATGTAGACTCATGAATACATTCTCCTCCTTCTGATACTCACTTACTCGAGTCTTGAAACAATTTATAAGTAACTGTAGAAGAATCTTTAAAAAGACTCAAAGGGACTTTCTCAAAGTAACTCGAAAAAACTCTCAAGACTTAACTATTAACTCTACCTTGAATTTGAATTATGAATTCAAGGTTATAATTCATGTTATGAATGATATTTTGATGTTTAGAAGTAGTTTAGAGTATTTGGAATCAATAGGGATTGAAGGAACCCTTTTAAAGAATTCAAATCGATAGTTGATCTCGATGGATTTACAATTTAACTCAAAAACTTTCTTGAAATCTTCTCTTAACTCTTCCTTGAATTTGAATTATGAATTCAAGGATCAACTTGATATATAGGATTTCTTGATGATTGAATGTAGGTTGGATAGTAAAAATCACTAAGAGAGCGAAGACATGTTTTGAAAGATCGAATACGAAACGAAGAACGGAGGCGGAAAGGACCTGACGTCCCTGGCCCAGCAGTGGCACACCACACCAGCCTTCAATTGACTGAGGCTGGTCTAAGGTGCACTGCAGGCGCAACAGGGACGCACCGCCTCAACCACGTTCCAGACGAATCCGACTAACTTTTCTTCAATTTTCCCAGCCCTACCTCTTCTAAACTTGAATGACTTCCTCCAAACTCTTTTGGATCCTTAAACCCAACCTAATTATAGCGAATTCTACACCAAAAACCCACCAAGAACAACACTCATTCACAACTCTCACCTCAAGAACTCAACAAGAACTTTATTATAAAAAACGAAGCACAAAACTTTAAGAACTCAATAAGATTATCAATATACTCAATCTCATGGATGAAATTCATAAAAGAAACTCATGATTGGCGTGTGGGCAAACAAATCCAATACTATGGAAGCTTACATACCACTTAGGATAAAATCCTTGGCGAAATCCCTCAAAGAATCACAAGAATCTTGACGAGCGCCTTGAATCGTCCCTTTTTTCTCCTTTTTTTCTCTTCTTTTCTCTTCTTGAACTCCTCTAAAAACCCTAAGCGTATTTAAGGAATAACTAAAACTGATTCCAATCAGTTTAGACTCCTAAAACCTTACTAAGAATGTTTAAATACGTTGGGTAAGGAAAGGACCAAAATACCCCTCATATTTTTGGGTAAGTTTCCTTAATTGGATAGCCTGACTTCAAACGGTCATATATCCCTCATACTAGCTTGAAAATTAGAAAACTTGGTGGTGTTGGAAAGAGGACTTAGATATCTTTCATTTGATATCTTATGGGTCTCCTAACTCATCATGTACGGAAAGTTATTGTCGTTTGAAGTTGACCCAAAACCTAAAAGAACTAAGGAATGATTTGAATGAATTCTCTTTAATTCTTTTTGGAACTCAAGGTGCTATATCTAGTGAACTGACCTTAAAACTTAAGAAAATTTAAATTCCTTGGTAAAATCCTACTCACAACGAAGAATGGTTTGAGTCTTAGTTCAAAAAAATTTCGAGGTGTTACAATAATAATAGTTATCATTCTAACATTAGAATAACACTGTTTGAGGCTCTTTATGGTAGAAGGTGTAGGTCTCCTATAGGTTTATTTGAAGTCGGTGAGATCTCTTTATAGGTCCTGGGTTTGCTCATGAGGCAATGGAAAAGGTTCGACTTATTCGCTAAAGGTTGAAAATGACTCAAAGTTGACAAAAGTTTTATGCCGATGTTAGAAGAAGAGAACTTGAATTTAATGTTGATGGTTGGGTCTACTTGAAAATTTCACCCAAGAAAGGTGTAATGAGATATGGAAAGAAAGAAAGTCTTAGTCCCTTTTATGTGGGTCCATATCAAATTTTTTGAGGTGTGTTGGCAAAGTTGCTTATGAACTAAAGTTGCCTAATGATTTACCATTGGTACATATGGAATTCGATGTCTTTTTGCTAAAGAAGTGTGTTGGAGATCCAATGTCCATTGTGTATTTGGGTTTAGCGGTTAAAGAAAATCTCTCTTATGAAGAGGTTTCGGTTCAGAAGTTAAAAAAAAAATTGTTTCCTTGAAAGTTCTTTGGAGGAATCAATTAGTTGAAGGTGCTACTTGGGAGGCCAAAACCGATATGATGTATGGTTTCCTGATCTCTTTCCCTATGCCCCTATTCTAGCTTAAGGTATTAGTTTCTTATGGTTCACTCTTTCGGATTCATGCATTTTAGTCATTCTCGTATTACCATATGCATGCATTTTCATGAAAAACTTGAATTTTAATGTTATGGTTTATCTTGGAATGATTCTTCATGTTTATGTGCATTTTGATGAGGTTTGCATTCACGAGCGGTTGTTAATTTCTCTCCTACTCTATTCATGATAGCTTGAGTCCCATTCGAGGATGAATGTTATCAAGGAGGAGATATTGTAACACCTCAGAAATTGGAAAGCCAAAGTTAAAACGAAATGTCTCATTTTAGGCTACTGGTTGTATCCTACAAGACCAATCTACCATTCGTAGAAGTTTCTACAAATCGCAAATGGAACTCGTAGGAATGAGGTCGAGCTTTTGGAATTTCATTTTTCTGAACTACGAGTAGCCAGAACGAGCCGTAGGAGGTTGATAGGCCATAGGATAGATCTGTAGAAAGGTTCCAGTAGAATTTTGGACTGAAAGTTGAGAACTACGGAAGGGGTCTACGAACCGTAGGAAATAAGTTGACTCATAGAAAAGCCTCGTGGGAAGTAAGGTGAATTTGGGTTTTGAAGTTAGTTCTATAGTTCACCTGTGTAGGCCATAAGTCCAAACTGTAGAAGTCATCCACTAGTTATTTCTTGAGGGTATTTGGGTCTTTTTCTATGCATTAAATTCCTACTAAGTCATTATACCCCTATTTATAAGTCCTATAACTACCCTTCTACCCCAGAAATTTCTCCAACTCTCTCATTCACTTAAAACCCCAAATCCCCTCCAAAGTTTTCTTCAAAAATCCTCTCTCAAGATCAAGGAAGAAGAAACTAGGGTTTCTAAATCAAGTCTCTTTTTCACCATTGCTTTTGGGCTTTGAATAGCAAGGTATGTAGGGTTTCATCAATGGGTTCTATTCATCCATTGATCCCCAAAAATTTCTAACTTCTCCAAGATTTAGTTTAATCAATTTGATTAGGTTTTTGATTCAATTCTTCATGGGTTCTAATTGTGTTGATTCAATAGTTCAATGTTGATCTTAAAATGATTATTTTGACTCAATTACATACTTTACAATTGATTTCACATGAACCTATTCTATATTCATGATTTTGACTATGAACTGTTAAAGACATAAAAATTTATGAAGAAGCTATGAAGCTATGAATGTTGTTTATATGAGAGTTATGCATGATTTGAGAAAATGAATATTTTATGCTCTAGGTTGCTTTAAAATGAGCATAAATGAAATTATGAGAGGATTCTCTCACATATTAAAGGATCCTGATTTGGTGAAAGGTTTTCTCACACATGCTTGATTCAATATTTAATGAGACACTCTATGATATTTAATCTTGGATTAATATCTTAATTCATGTGTTTTTCCATGTATGACGATATGTTTATGAATATGACTATTCCATTGTGATTTAACTTAACACCGAAAGAGCTTGAGGTGGAGGCTAAAATAGGGTAGTCTTTAGTAGCAACCTCTAGTTCAAAACTACGTGCCTCCGTATTATTTTCTTGACTTAGCTAGTGGATCCATAATAGCATATGAATGATGATACGGACTTCTACCTTGGCAAATAGACTCTCCCTTCTCGATGTGGGAGTTACATCAAATTCCATGGTATAGCTCACATGCTCTATTATCGTTTAAAGCTAATGTCCCACAAAATGAACTAAGTTACTCTCAAAGGATTTATGAAGCTTTCATTATGTTTTAAGATGTATTGACCGTGTTCATGATTTACGATTCCTCTTTAAATGATTTTACAATGTTTATCTTGGTCATGCATATCATGCTTTCAATTGTGTCCACTTATGATCATGCTTTATGTTTTATGCATATCCCTCGTACTTAGTACATTCCATATACTAATGCATACTTGTGCCTACAATATTTCACTAATGTAGGGTCCAACGATCTTCCTCCTCCCTCTAATGGATAGTTGATTTCTTAGTATATTGAAGAATTGGTGATTCCTTATAATCCGAGGACCATGTCACCCTTACTATATTTTCTTATGTCTTTAGATTTTAGATGTTTTACATGGTGGATGGGTTATGTCCCAACCACTCCTTTAATGTACTAGAATGGCTTGTCAAGACTGTGTAGACTTCCACTTTTATGTCAAACTTTTCTAATGATATGAGATTGTAACATCTCGTTATTTGAAAGAACTAGAAAGAAGTTAGAATTGGAAAGGGGTATATTAGGAAAGAATGAAAAAAATCTGGAAATTTGTTAAGTTAAGTTTGACATTTTGGTCAACTTCAAACGACCATATCTCCTAGCTCAAGATGAGTCAGGTGTTCTTCAAAATACCGTAGGAAATATCTTTGAACTATCTTTCCAACGCCACCAAGTTTGCGTGATTCCGAGTTTGTATGAGTGAGATATGCCTATTGGAAGTTGGGTTGTTTGGATAAGCAAAGTCCAATCCGGATTTTGGAAGGGTAGTTTGGTCTTTTCCTTAACCAATTATTTTATTTCAATTTTAAGAGTTTAATTGGGGTCAAATAAGAATTAGATCAGTTTAGAAAATTGGAAATTCACGCTAGGGCTTGGAGAAAGGAAAAAATAGGAGAAAGGAGAAGAAAAGTCAAGATCGTACAATTTGGTTGTGGATTTCGCCAAGGATTCAATTCTACGAGGTATGTGAGATCACATAGCATTGGGTTAGTTTACCCACGCGCCAATCATGATTCAATTCAGCGAAGTTGTATTGTTTTGCAAGCAAATCTTATGAGTCTTGATGATAATTCGTTTGAAATCTTGTGGGTTCTTGTTGTTGAAGTTTCTTGAGTTTGATTCATGATTTTAGGTGTGATTTCAAGTATAATCTTACATATATTGATGGTATAGTTGATTCTAAGTGTTTGGGGAGAGAACCAAGTTGAAATAGGGGGTTTAGAGTTGAAAAACGAAGAAGAAAAGTCAGAACCCACCTGGGCAGGGGCCTGGGGCGGCGCAACAGTCAGAGCGCCCCAGCTAGGGCTCTAAAATTTGGGCTCTGGGGAGCCACGCCAGCCAGAACACCCCAACCCAGTTCCTCAAAATCAAGGGTTGGCGCCTCGCGCCTCTCAGAGTGCCAGGGTCGCCACTTCTTCCACCTTTTCCCCCTTCTTTCCATACTAGTTCCTTAGTAACGTACCTATGTTTTCTAGTCAATTTCTATACACTAAGGTACGTCTAAAAATCATGAAATCATCATTAACATTAGATCATGAGCCTTGAATCCATACTTCAATTCAAGGAAAGTTAAGAGTTAAGTCAAGAGGTTAAGAGTTAAGTCAAGAGAAATTCATAGAGTGTTCCAAAAGTCTTTCACAAACGTTTTAACTTTGTTTTAAGACTTATGATTTAAGTTGAGTAAAGAGTAAGAGTAAAGTTCATTTTCCTCAAAGATTATACGAGAACTAAGTATTCCCAAGAGTTAAAATGTTTTCTCATTTGAGAAAGAAAGGAAACACCAATTTCCAAAAGAGCTTTTAAGCTAAGTTTTGAGTAATTATCTCAAACCAAAGAAAGAGTTTTGTTTTAAAAACATATGAGCTGAGTATATTTTGGGAGTAGTATTGAGCACCAATATGGGGATGCGATTTCGTAATAACTCAAGTCTCCATAAACCATGTAGCCATCATGGGCAGAAAAAGGATCATACTTTTTAGATGATTCCTTAGTGCTTTTTAGCATAGAGTAGTGGATCCACTTAGTTAAGGCGTTCTATATGACGGCAAAGTATAGGACAGTTCTGGCAGTGTGGGCAAGATATTGTATCATCACTTAAGCTCATAGTAGTGGTTGTCGGTTAAAGAAACTCCCATAGTATTATATTACGTTACATGTAAACTGATTTGTTATTGCTTCTCTTTAACAAATTGAGTTGCTACCTCTTGTTTTAAATGCTTTGTATAACTGCACCATTATTGTTGTTTACTTTGCATTTGAGTTGAGTTATTCATGAGTTGAGCAAAGTCAAGGTACGTATTCTTTTCAGATTCCTTTCAAGCTTATGTCTTGTTTAGTATTCCCCTCGCATACTCGTACATTCAATGTACTGATGCCATTTGTCCTGCATCGTTTCATGATACAGACATAGGTAACAAGGATCAGCATCCAGCTCCTCGTTGATCCAGTTGAGCACTCAGAGTCAATTGGTGAGCTTCCTTGCTTTCTGGAGGACTCTTTTTACATTGCTTTAGTACTTTAGTTGTTAGGATGATCGGGGGTCTTGTCCCGACATCCTTCCTTGTTTTAGAGGCAACATAGACAGTTAGTAGTTCAGTTGTCTTTACATTGTTAATTCTTATGTTAAGACTTGAGTTGCCATTTATGGCTAGTTGAATGTTTTATCCTTAAACGTTTGTAGTTTAATTTGAGACAGTTGTTTTATAAGTGCATTTGATCATTGTAATAATGCTTAGAGTCTTCCGCCAAGAGTCTAGCCATGCCGAGGTTTCTCTTGGGGCCAAAAATGGTTCTCGAGTGCCAGTCCCGCCTAGGGTGTAGGCTCGGGGCATGACAAAGAATTTCTATTTTGTCTATTATATTATGTTGTATGTATATCAAGTAGCTTATGTAGGGCCTCTTGAGGTCTTATATGTCATGCCACATCTAGAGTGTACTTTGGGTCGTGACAATTGACAAGGTTGCTTATGAGTTAGAGTTACCTAATAATTTAGCATGATTATATCCGATATTGCATATCTCCATATTGAAAATGTATGTTGGAGATCTGACATCCATTGTGACTTTAGAATGTTTGAGAGTCAAAGAAAATATTTCTTATGAAAAGGTTCCAGTTGAGATTTTAAACTGACAACTTTAGAAGTTGAGAAATAAAAAAGTTGCTTTCTGAGTAAACACATAGTGAAGACTCTTATGATCGGTGAACACATCCACATGCACACCATAAAGATAATGGCGCCATATTTCAAAGCAAATACTATGGCAGCCAACTCCAGATTATGGGTTAGGTAATTCTTCTCATGAACTTTCAACTGTCTGGAGGCATAAGCTATAACTTTGTCATTCTGCATTAACACGTAACCCAAACCAACTCTAGACGCATCACAGTACACAACAAATCCTTATGTACTTTCTAGTAAGGTCATTACTAGGGCAGTAGTCAACCTCTTTTTCAATTCCTAAAAGCTTTTCTCACAAGCTTCAAACCATTGAAACTTCACTGTTTTCTAAGTCAACTTGGTCAAATGATACGAAATAGACGAGAACCCCTCTACGAACTTTCTATAATATCCAGCCAATCCCAAGAAACTCATAATATTAGTTGGAGATGTGGGTCTAGACCAATTTTGCACTGCCTCTATCTTTTGGGTATCAACTCTAATTCCATCATCGGAAACTATGTGACCCAAGAATGCCACACACTCTAGCCAAAACTCACATTTAGAGAACTTAGCATATAACTTATTATCTTCTAAAGTCTTAAGAACTATTTTGAGATGGCTAGCATGATCTTCCATATTCCTCGAATAGATTAGAATGTCATTAATGAATACGACAACAAACATATCTAAATAAGGCTTGAATACTCTATTCATAAGGTCCATGAACGTTGCAGGTGCATTAGTTAAATCGAATGACATGACCAAAAACTCATAATGACCATAACGGGCCCTGAATGTTTTCTTGGGAATATCACACTCCCATACTTTCAACTTATGGTAGCCAGATCTGGGTCTATCTTAGAAAAACAAGAAGCACCTTGAAGTTGATTGAAAAGATCATCAATTCTCGGAAGAGGATACTTATTCTTGATGGTAACCTTGTTCAATTGGCGGTAGTCTATACACATCCTAAGGGAACCATCTTTATTTCTCACAAACAAGATCGGAACGCCCCAAGGTGAGACACTTGGTCGAATAAAACCCTTATCAAGGAGATCTTTCAATTGCTCTTTTAGCTCTTTCAACGTTGTTGGTGCCATTCTATATGGAGGAATAGAGATAGGACAAGTATCTGGAACAATGTCTATGCCAAAGTCTATTTCTCTCTCAAAAGGGACTCCGGGTAGATCATCTGGTAAGACTTCTGGAAACTCTTTTACTATAGGAACTGACTGAATGAGAGGTATCTCAACACTAGAGTCATTAACTCGGACTAAGTGATAGACACAACCCTTAGAAACTAACTTTCTCACCTTAAGGTACTAAATAAAATGACACTTAGGCACTGCTGAACTACTACTCCACTCTATGACTAGTTCATTAGGAATCTAGAACTTGACAACTCGAGTTCTACAATCTATTGATGCATAACATGCATGAAGTCAGTCCATACATAGAATGACATCAAAATCCACCATGTCTAACTCAACTAAATCAGCCATGGTGCTCTTGTGATTTATGGAAATGACACAATCACGATATACTTGCTCAGCTAGAATAGACTCCCCAATAGGTGTAGAAAAACAGAAGGGTTCACAAAGTTTCCCAGGAAGAACATCAAAATTATTTGCAACATAAGGAGTCACAAAAGATAAACTTGCTCCTGGGTCTAGCAAAGCATAAACATCAAGAGAAAAGACTTTGATGATACCAGTGACAACATCTGGAGAGTTCTTTTTCTCTTAACGACTAGTGATCACATAGAGGCGGTTTGCTCCTCCGCCAGTACCAGAAGTGGCTCCTCTAGGTGCATCCCTGTCTGGTGGGGCAATTGATGAAGATTGGGCTCTATTACCCTGATTCATATTACTTTGCTGATTCTTGGGGCACTCTTTCATGAAGTGTCCCTCTTGTCCACAGTTGAAACAACCTGTGGAACCATCGCAACACTTACCCAGGTGGGTTCTACCACACTTAGCACATGCAGGAGCCTAGTTACCTATTTGTGCCACACAACCCTGAGACTGCGCAGGTCTAGCTGTGAAGTTCTGCGAATTCTGGCCATTATACTCACCTTTGTTTCTGGGTGCAGGTGCACTAGCAGATGATGGAGCAGGTCCCAATTGATTTTGCTGAAAGGAAGACTGGTTTGCATTATTTCTTGGTTTCCTAGACTCATTCCCTGACGTCTTAGCCTTCTTATTTCTGAATTCCTCCATATCCCTCAGCTTCTCCTCCTCAACCTACTGCACATAGACCATCAACCTTGATATATCCATGTCCCCAATAAGCATCACAGCCCTACCTTTCTTACTCGACAGACGAGACAGCCCAGCAACATATAGACTCATCCTACTCCTCATGTCCACAACCATCTCTGGAGCATAACGGGATAGTTGGGTGAACTTCAACCCATACTCATGAACACTTAATGAATCTTACTTAAGAGTAAGATATTCTCGTACCTTAGCCTCTTTCAGTTCTCGTGGAAACAAACGCCCCAAGAAGGCCTTCTCAAAACAAGTCCAACTCGCAAGTGGTGCTCCCTCAGCTCTACATTTCTTCCACTGGTCAAACCAAGTCGTAGCAACATTCTTCTGTTGATATGCAGCTAGCTCAACTCGCTCAGCATCGGCAACGTGCATGACATCAAACACATTTTGCGGCTCCTCAATAAAGTTCTTCGGATCCTCAGTCGTGCTCGAACCAGTGAAACTTGGAGGATTCATCCTCAAGAACTCATTAATCCTTGAAGTATCCGTTTCTTCCTATCTAGCTCTTCTCTGCTTCCCAATCTGGTTAGTCACAGCCTGACTTAGCATTCAGATTGCTTCCCGAAATTCAACATTGGTGATCTCTCCTTGGGGTTGCACTTCTGGTGCATTGGGTACCCCTTGTTCTTGCGGCTCGACATTCTTTGTGGTAGTACAACCTCGGACAGCTCTTTGTGGAGGCATGATTACTGAAACACACGCACAAGCACGAATTAGAAGAAAATATTTAGAGATCAAACTCTAACGCACGAAATGAGTGTGAAAGAAGTGAGGTAATTTCCTAAGTGTTGCAGCCTCCGAATTATAGATGTGGCGTGCTTCATAGACTCCCTAGGACTCTTGAACTCTAGGCTCTGACTACTAACTGTCTATGAAGCCTCTAAAACAAAAAGGGATGTCGGGATAGGACCCCTGATCATCCTAACAACTAAAAAGCTAAATAATTATGAAAAGGACCCTTCGGAAAGCAAGGAAGCTCACCAACTGACTCTGAGTGCTCAACCTAATCAACGAGGCGCTGGATGTTGATCCTGGTTACATACGTCTGCATCATAAAACGATGCAAGCCAACTGGCATCAGTACATTGAATGTACGAGTATGCGAGTGGAATTCTAAAAGTAACATAAGTTTGAAAAGAATCTGAAAGGAACACTTACCTTGGCTTTACTCAATCTTGAATAACTTAACTCAATATAAAGCAACAATACTCATGCAATATATAGAAAGCTTTTAGAACAATAGAAAGCAACTCAGTTAGTTAAAGAAATGTGATAACAACTCAACTTACTCATATAATAAAGAAAAATAGTTTTTGTGGGAGTTTCTCTAACCGACAACCACCATTATTAGCCTCAGTGGTAATACAACGTCTTGCCCACGCCAGCTTCCCCTCAGGCAAAAACTAACGAACTTTTGATCTCATTTTCTAATCTTAAATCGATTAATTCTGATTCTTTTTCTCAAATTCACTTTGGAATCAGATACCCAAGACATATACACAACATCTAACTCAAACAACTCAAGGAAGCAACACTTTAATATCAAGAGACTCCTAAATCTCAACCCAAATTCAAGAACAAACGCAATTCAAGAACAACTATCAAGAACATTCAACTAACAATATTTTTAGAACGAATTAATGTTAAATCAAACATGCTTGGTACGTGGGTGAATGAACCCAACGTTATGAAAGTCTCACATACCTCGTAGGGATCGCCGCTTGACGAAATCCACAAGTGAAATCCTTAAGAACGATGATCTTGGCTCTTTTCTCCTTTCTTCTCCTCTTGCGTTCTTTCTCCAAAAACCCTAACTTTATTTTTCAAAAGCATAAACGGAATCCTATCAGTTTAGACCTTAAAATAATTAATAAAAACGAATTAATTAACTTGGGTGTGGAAAAGGCCATAATACCCTTCCAAAATCCGGATTGAACTTTCCTTATTCGAATAGCCCAACTTCCAATGGTCATATCTCACTCATACGAACTCGGAATCGCGTAAACTTTGTGGCGTTGGAATGATTATTCTAAGATCTTTTCTACAATATTTGGAAACACACCTAACGCATCCTGATCTAAGAGTTATGGTTGTTTGAAGTTAACCAAAAACCCAAACTTAACACAACTTAACAATTTTCTAGATTTTTCATTCTTTCCAAAAACAACTATTTCCAATTCTAACTCTTCCTAGTTCTTTCAAATAGCGAGATGTTACAAGATATATCCGGGCTATTGTTACTTTCCTAATAAGTCTGAGGTATCATTTCGGATAGCCCGTTGATATATATTCGCGAGTTATTTTTATTGTTAAGTCCACGAAATTATCTTGAGAAGCTCAAGGATTCTTTCAGGATTTCTTACTTCTCTTTATTCGTCATTAGCATTGCCTCTGTGTGTGAATGGCTATTGAGTATGCATGAGTTGTCTTGTATTTTGTGTGTAGCTTGTGATTGAATTCTTGATATTGTTTGCCTTTTTTCTGTTAGTATGATTTTCTTATATTATAATTTATCCCTATTATGATAGTATCATTGTGTTTCTCTTTATGCATTTGATCTTTCTGAGCTCGATCAACCTATGATGCCTATTAAGTACCCCGTACTTTGGTATTCTTACTATTTATCTGTATCTTTTTTTGATCCAGCCCCTATACGAGTCACCCTCTGTGAGCATTAGATCTACCTTGGCCGTCACAAACTCAAATCGTGGGGATCTTCTGACGTCCAGAGACTTGTTGTTTTCTCTCTTTTGTACTAACTTATGTTTTGTATTTTTCTTAGTCAGTTCTCATGTACTTTTAGTCTTTCTGTACTTAGCAGTTCCTGTATAGGTAACACCAGGTCTAGGGTTAAATCTGTTGTTATTTTTTCTTCTTGGTCATTTTTTAGCCTTTTGTATAGTTTGTATCGTATGACATATTTATGATATGGCATGTTCCCTTTATTCTATTTCTATTTTTGGTTTTTATATTATTTCTATCCAAATTGGTATATTCTTCATCTTGTGTTTGGGTTAGGCTTGCCTACTCGGGGATTATATTAGGCACCATCATGATTCAATTTTGGTGTGACATATCTAAATAGAATCAGATTGTTGATAACATGCAAGATATAGTTCTAAAATCACACTTGTAATTTTAGGTCTTTGTACATAAATATTTTTTAATTTATCAATTGTTAATCACTAAATACATAATACATTTTCAACATAATTTATCAATAGTTATCAACCATGTGTTTGTATGAATTAAATAATTGAATGAAGTATAAATATGTACAATAATTAATTATGATAGAAGCTTTTAAGCAAGAAATAACATATTCATAAGTTATAACCACATGAAAATTGTGAAATTAATTTATTCTTGTCTATTGATGTCACTTCCTTGTTTTGTGCTTGATGTCATTACAAAGATAATGTTTGGCAATATTGACAGCAAAATGTATGTCTCTTTTTATATCCTTCAATTTCCACATCCATAATTGATCATGACAAAGATTTAATTTTGTTTGTTTGATTTTTCCTTGTAAATTCTAAAACATTTTATTATAGGATAAGATTATATTTGTATCATTTCAAAGATCTAGGAAAATATTATTTTTCCTTTATCTATACATATTCATATTTTTGAGATTATGTAAGATACATTGTCAAAACCACACTTACATTTGTAGGTTTTTATCTCCGGCTTAAATTTTTTTTCTTTGGGTGAAAAATCAAATTTTCCTTTATAAAAGCTTTGTCAACTGCATATAACATATATGAAATATTTAATTTTCTGATTTAAGCGTTAATTTGCACAATCCTAACAATTAAGAGTCGGCGTCAATTCCTATTATCCAAATTAATAGTTCTTGAAAAGTGAGATCAATTTGGGGCGGGAGGGGTGAATTTTAACCATATATAAAATATGATTTGTATCATTCCAAAGATTTAGTAAAATACTATCCTTTTTAATCCAAGCTGCAACATATTATTCTGAAATCGCGCTAGTAATTATAGTTCTTTGTACATAAATAATTTTTAATAGTTAAATATAAAATACATAATATTTTTTCAGCATAATTTATCAATAATTATCAACCATGTATTTATATGATAAAATAATTCAATGAAGTAACTATGTACAATAATTTATCAAGATAGAAACTTTTAAACAAGAAATAAAATATCCACAAATCACAACCACATGAGAATTGTAAATTAATTTATTTTTGTCTCTTGATAACACATTTTTATTTTGTGCTTGATCTTATTACAAAAACAAATTTGGAGACCGAGCAATATTTTACACAATGAATCTTCAAATTTCTAGTCAGCTCAATCCCTTCCTCACTTCTTGTTTCTCCAATTGCCTGGAAATTAAATATAAAAAATATTAACAAATTAGCAAAAGTGTGTGCGTGCGTGTGTTGTGTGTGTTGTATGCATGCGCGTGCGCATCCGCGCGCATGCATGCGTGAATAAAAATAGCTTATGAAAATTTGAATTCGATGCCAGAAGACGTAAGAAAGGATCCACTTGTTGACCATTCTCAGCATAGTTTGAATTATATAAAATGTTGGAAATTGGTCTACACCACCAATTTCACATTTCAATACTTAAAAAATAAAACAAGTCTAAGCACCCATCTATCCACTCCCTCAAATATTGGCACAAATAAATAAGAAAATAATATTAAATAAAATGAAGAAAAAAAAGTATATAAGTAGGTTGAAAGTGGAGCTCTTGTTGTGGAGGTACTTGGTGGAGCATTTGAATATTGAGGATTTGTCTCAATGACAATTCTTTGCATTCATTTGATTAAATCAAATAAATAAATAAAAAAAGTTACCACCCATGAACAATTACAAAAAGTTAATATTCTCACGTTATAATAATTATGTTTGCTTAAAAAATTACTTGCATAAACTAATTTTTAAACGAGTGTAATGTAAATTAGATTTAGATGTATACTCCTGAACGCAAAGAGAATACATGGGTTAATCTTGGCATTCTTCCTTGATTATAGCCTGCATTTATTTATAAAACATAACACGTAAGTTGCTCAATACAACTAACAATCCCTTTATGGTTCTTTCGTCGTTCTAATTTGTTTGTATAATAATAATTTTCTTAAATAACATTGTACCCATATACTACGAGATCTCATAGATCCTCTTTAAGGATTGGCGGCCCTATTCGAGTCTGCATTGTAGCCTTGCTAATAGAGGAATAATAAAAGTAACACTAGCAATGATGAATTAGGGCAATCAAGTTTTTAATTGTGACTTTATATTAGTCACTTGATTGTAACTTTATAACTTTATATGATAAATAAAAATGATTCAAAATAAAAAAGATGATACCTCTGAAGGTAAATTTTGGCCCAGCATAAATGAGAGTTTAGGAACATGATTAAAAACAGGCCTAGACAAGAGAAAAAAAAAATCATTAGTTCATAGAAATAATATTAAATGACACCTGAAGTTATTATAAATTTTTAAAAAGACACTTTTTACACAATTTGCATTATCAATATACAATACTTTTTCAACATGATTTATCAATAATTATCAACCATGTGTTCATATGATAAAATATTTCGATAAAGTATATAAATGGACAATAATTTATCATTATAGAAACTTTTAAACAGGAAATAAAATATCCACAAGTTACAACCACATGAGAATTGTAAATTAATTTATTTTTTTCTCTTGATAACACACTTTTATTTTGTTCTTGATCTTATTACAAGAATAATGTTTGACAATACTTATTTTGACCGAGCAATATTTTACACAATGAATCTTCAAATTTCTAGTCAGCTCAATTTGTTCATCACTTGTTGTTTCTACGATTGCCTGGAAATTAAATATATATTTAAAATATTAACATATTAGCAAAAGTGTGTGCGCGCACATGCGTGCCTACGTGTGTGTTGTGTGTTGTGTGCATGCGTGAATAAAAATAGCTTACGAAAATTCAAATTTGACGCCAGAAAGCGTAAGAAAGGATCCAGTTATTGACCATTCTCAGCTTAGTTTGGATTGTATAAAATGTTGGGAATTGGTCTGCACGACCAATTTCACATTTCAACACATAAAAAATAAAACATAGTCTAAGCAACCATATATCCACTCCCTCAAAATTTGGCGCAAATTATAAAGAAAATAATATTATATAAAATGAAACATAAAAATTATATATGTACGTTGAACGTGGAGCTCTTGTTGTGGAGGTACTTGGTGGAGCATTTGGATATTAAGGATTTGTCTCAATGACTATTCTCTGCATTCATTTGATTAAAATAAAAAAACGTTACCACCCTTGAACAATTACAAAAAGTTAATATTCTCACATTATAATAATTATGTTTGCTTAAAAAATTACATACATAAACTAACTTTTAAACGAGTGTAATATAAATTAGGTTTAGGTATATACTCCTGAACGATCAGAGAATACATGTGTTAATATTGGAATTCTTCCTGGATTATAGCTTGCATGTATTTATTTAACATAAAAAGTAAGTTGCCCAATACAACTAACAAACCCTTTTATGGTTCTTTTGTCGTTCTAATTTGTTTGAATAATAATAATTTTCTTAAATATCATTGTACCCTTGTACTACGAGATCTCATAGATCCTCTTTAAGGAATGGCGGCCCTATTCGAGTCTGCATTGTAGCCCTGCTAATAGAGGAATCATAAAAGTAACACTAGCAATGATGAATTAGGGCAATCAAGTTTTTATTGTGACTTTATATTAGTCACTTGATTGTAACTTTATAACTTTATATTATAAACAAAAATGATTCAAAAAAAAAGAAGAAGATGATACCTCTAAAGGTAAATTTTGGCCCAGCATAAACGAGAGTTCAGGAACAGGATTAAACAAAGGCTAAGAAAAGAGAAAAAAACATGAACTAGTTATTCGTAGAAATGATATTAATTGACACCTGAAGTTGTTCTGAATTTTCAAAAAGACACTTTTTACACAATCTGCATTATCAATATATAATACTTTTTCAACATGATTTATCAATAATTTTCAACCATGTGTTTATAAGATAAAATAATTCAATGATGTATAAATATGTACAACAATTTATCATGATAGAAACTTTTAAACAAGAAATAAAATATCCACAAGTCACAACCACATGAGAATTGTAAATAAATTTATTTTTGTCTTTTGATAACACACTTTTATTTTGTGCTTGATCTTATTATAAAAACAATTTTTGACAATACTTATTTTGACCGAGCAATATTTTGCACAATGAATCTTTAAATTTCTAGTCAGCGCAATCCGTTCCTCACTTGTTGTTTCTACGATTGTCTGGAAATTAAATATAAAAAATATTAACATATTAGCAAAGTGTTTGTGCATGCGTGTGTGCACGTGTGCGTGCATATGTTGTGTGTGTTGTGTGCGTGCGTGAATAAGAATAGCTTACGAAATTCAAATTCGACGCCAGAAGGCGTAAGAGAGGATCCACTTGTTAACTGTTTTCAGCATAGTTTGGATTATATAAAATGTGGAAATTCGTCTGCATTACCAATTTTACATTTCAACACATAAAAAATAAGATATAATCTAAGCACCAATATATCCACTCCCTCAAATTTTGGCACAAATTAATAACAAAATAATATTATACAAAATGAAATTGAATAAGTATATTAGTACGTTGAACGTGGAGTTCTTGTTGTGGAGTTACTTTCTTGAACATTTTGATATTGAGGATTTGTCTCAATGACTATTCTCTGCATTCATTTGATTTTTAAAAAAAGTTACCACCCTTGAACAATTACAAAAATTTAATATTCTCACATTATAATAATTATGTTTGCTTAAAAAATTACTTGCATAAACTAACCTTTAAACGAGTGTATTATAAACTAGATTTAGATGTATACTCCTGAACGCAAAGAGAATACATTTGTTAATCTTTGTAATCTTCCTCGATTATAGCTTGCATGTATCTATTTAACATAAAACGTAAGTTGCCCAAAAAAACTAACAAACTTTTTTTATGGTTCTTTCGTCGTTCTAATTTCTTTGTAGAATAAAAAATTTCTAAAATAATATTCTACCTTTGTAATACGAGTTCTCACATATCCTCTTGAAGGAATCGCAGCCCTATTAGAGTCTGCATTGTGGCCCTGCTAATAGAGGAACAAGAAAACTAACATTAGCAATGATGAATTAGGCAATGGAGTTTTTTAATTGTGACTTTATATTAGTCAATTGATTGTAACTTTATAACTTTATATAATAAACAAAAATTATTCAAAAAAAAAAGATGATACCTCTGAAGGTAAATTTTTGCCCAGCGTAAATGAGAGTTCAGAAACAGGATTAAACGCAGGCCTAGTCAAGAGAAGAAGACATGCATTAGGTATTCGTAGAAATAATATTAATTGACACCAGAAGTTGTTCTGTATTTTCAAAAAGACATTTTCTACACAATCTGCATTATCAATAAATAATACTTCTTTAACATGATTTATAAATAATTATCAACCATGTGTTTATATGATAAAATAATTCGATGAAGTATATATATAGACAATAATTTATCATTATAGAAACTTTTAAATAGGAAATAAAATATCCACAAATTTCAATCACATGAGAATTGTAAATTAATGTATTTTTGTCTCTTGATAACACACTTTTATTTTGTGCTTGATCTTATTACAAAAATAATTTTTGACAATACTTATTTTAACCGAGCAATATTTTGCACAATGAATCTTCAAATTTCTAGTTAGCTCAATTTGTTCCTCACTTGTTGTTTCTACGATTGCCTGGAAATTAAATATATATTAAAAATATTAACATATTAGCAAAAGTGTGTGTGCGCATGTGCGTGCCAACGTGTATGTTGTGTGTTGTGTGTGTGTGTGAGTAAAAATAGCTTACGAAAAATCAAATTTGACGCCAAAAAGCATAAGAAAGGATTCACTTGTTAACCATTCTCAGCATAGTTTGGATTGTATAAAATGTTGGGAATTGGTCTGCACCACCAATTTCACATTTCAATACATAAAAAATAAAACATAATCTAAGAAACCATATATCCACTCCATCAAATTTTGACACAAATTATAAAGAAAATAATATTATATAAAATGAAACATAAAAATTATATATGTACGTTGAACGTGGAGCTGTTGTTGTGGAGGTACTTGGTGGAGCTTTTGGATATTAAGGATTTGTCTCAATGACTATTCTCTGCATTCATTTGATTAAATAAAAAAAAAATGTTACCACCCTTGAACAATTACAAAAAGTTAATATTCTAACGTTATAATAATTATGTTTGCTAAAAAAATTACTTGCATAAACTATCTTTTAAACGAGTGTAAAATAAATTAGGTTTAGGTATATACTCCTGAACGCAAAGAGAATACATGTTTTAATATTGGAATTCTTCCTGGATTATAGCTTGCATGTATTTATTTAACATAAAACGTAAGTTGCCAAATACAACTAACAAACCCTTTTATGGTTCTTTCGTTGTTCTAATTTATTTGTATACTAATGATTTTCTTAAATAACATTGTACCCATCTACTACGAGATCTCATAGATCCTCTTTAAGGATTGGCGGCCCTATTCGAGTTTGCATTGTAGCCCTGCTAATAGAGGAATCATAAAAGTAACACTAGCAATGATGAATTAGGGCAATCAAGTTTTTGATTGAGACTTTATATTAGTCACTTGATTGTAACTTTATAACTTTATATAATAAACGAAAATGATTCAAAAAAAAAGAAGATGATGATATCTCTGAAGGTAAATTTTGGCCCATCGTAAATGAGAGTTCAGGAACAAGATTAAACACAAAGAGAATACATGTGTTAATATTTGTATTCTTCCTCGATTATAGCATGCATGTATTTATTTAACATAAAACATAAGTTGCCCAATACAACTAACAAACATTTTTTATGGTTCTTTCGTCATTCTAATTTCTTTGTATAATAAAAATTTTCTAAAATTATATTCTACCCTTGTAATACGAGTTCTCACATATCCTCTTGAAGGAATGTCGGCCCTATTAGAGTCTGCATGGTAGCCCTGCTAATAGAGGAACCATAAAAGTAACATTAGCCATGATGAATTAGGGCAATGGAGTTTTTTTAATTGTGACTTTATATTAGTCACTTGATTGTAACTTTATAACTTTATATTAGAAACAAAAATGATTAAAAAAAAAAAAGATGATACCTCTGAAGGTAAATTTTTGCCCAGCGTAAATGAGAGTTCAGAAAAAGGATTAAACACAGGCCTAGTCAAGAGAAAAAGATGTGCATTATTTATTCGTAGAAATAACATTAATTGACACCAGAAGTTGTTCTGAATTTTCAAAAAGACACTTTCTACACAACTTGCATTATCAATATACAATACTTTTTCAACAAGATTTATCAATAATTATCAACCATGTGTTTATATGATAAAATATTTCGATGAAGTATATATATGGACAATAATTTATCATTATAGAAACTTTCAAACAGGAAATAAAATATCCACAAGTTACAACCACATGAGAATTGTAAATTAATTTATTTTTGTCTCTTGATAACAACCTTTTATTTGTGCTTTATCTTATTACAAAAACAATATTTGACAATACCTATTTTGACCGAGCAATATTTTGCGTAATGAATCTTCAAATTTCTAGTCAGCTCAATTTGTTCCTCACTTGTTGTTTCTACAATTGCCTGGAAATTCAATATATATTAAAAATATTAACATATTAACAAAAGTGTGTGCGCGCACGTGCATGCCTACGTGTGTGTTGTGTGTTGTGTGAGTGCGTGAATAAAATAGCTTACAAAAATTTAAATTTGACGCCAGAAAGCGTTAGAAGAATCCACTTGTTGACCATTCTCAGCATAGTTTGGATTGTATAAAATGTTGGCAATTGGTCTGCACCACCAATTTCACATGTCAACACATAAAAAATAAAACATAGTCTAAGCAACCATATATCCACTCCCCCAAAATTTTGGCACAAATTATAAAGAAAATAATATTATACAAAATGAAACATAAAAATTATATGTGTATGTTGAACGTGGTGCTCTTGTTGTGGAGGTACTTGGTGGAGCATTTGGACATTGAGGATTTGTCTAAATGACTATTCTCTGCATTAATTTGATTTTTAAAAAAAATGTTACAACCCTTGAACAATTACAAAAAGTTAATATTCTCACATTATAATAATTATGTTTGCTAAAAAAATTACTTGCATAAACAAACTTTTAAACGAGTGTAATATAAATTAGGTTTGGGTATATACTCCTGAACGCAAAGAGAATACATGTGTTAATATTGGAATTCTTCCTGGATTATAGCTTGCATGTATTTATTTAACATAAAAAGTAAGTTGCCCAATACAACTAACAAACCCTTTTATGGTTCTTTCGTCGTTCTAATTTGTTTGTATAATAATAATTTTCTTAAATAACATTTTACCCATGTACTACGAGATCTCATAGATCCTCTTTAAGGATTGGTGGCCCTATTCGAGTCTGCATTGTAGCCCTGCTAAGAGAAGGAATCATAAAAGTAACACTAGTAATGATAAATTAGGGCAATGAAGTTTTTAATTGTGACTTTATATTAGTCACTTGATTGTAACTTTATAACTTTATATTATAAACAAAAATGATTCAAAAAAAAAGAAGAACATGATACCTCTGAAGGTAAACTTTGGCCCATCGTAAATGAGAGTTCAGGAACAAGATTAAACACAAGCCTACACAAGAGAAAAAAAACATGCATTAGTTATTTGTAGAAATATTATTAATTGACAGCAGAAGTTGTTCTGAATTTTAAAAAAAAATAGTTTTTACACAATCTGCATTATCAATATATAATAGTTTTTCAACATGATTTATCAATAATTATCAACCATTTGTTTATGTGATAAAATAATTCAATGAAGTATAAATATGTACAACAATTTATCATGATAGAAACTTTTAAACAAGAAATAAAATATCCACAACTCACAACCACATGAGAATTATAAATTAATTTATTTTGTCTCTTGATAACACACTTTTATTTTGTGCTTGATCTTATTACAAAAATAATTTTTGACAATACTTATTTTGACCGAGCAATATTTTGCACAATGAATCTTTAAATTTCTAGTCAGCGCAATCCGTTCCTCACTTATTGTTTCTACGATTGTCTGAAAATTAAATATAAAATATACTAACATATTGGCAAAGTTTGTGTGCACGTGTGTGTGCGCGCGCATGCGTGCATATGTTGTGTGTTGTGTGCATGCGTGAATAAAATTAACTTACGAATTTCAAATTCGACGCCAGAAGACTTAAGAGAGGATCCACTTGTTAACTATTTTCAACATAGTTTGGATTATATAAAATGTTGGGAATTGGTCTGCAATACCACTTTCACATTTCAACACATAAAAAATAAAATATAATCTAAGCACCCATATATCCACTCCCTCAAATTTTGGCACAAATTTATAACAAAATAATATTATATTAAATGAAATTGAATAAGTATATTAGTACGTTGAACGTGGAATTCTTGTTGTGGAGTTACTTGGTGGAGCATTTTTATATTTAGGATTTGTATATGACTATTCTCTGCATTCATTTGATTAAAAAAAAAAGTTACCACCTTTGAACAACTATAAAAATTTAATATTCTCACATTATAATAATTATGTTTGCTTAAAAATTTACCTGCATAAACTAACCTTTAAACGAGTGTATTATAAATTAGATTTAGATGTATACTCCTAAACGCAAAGAGAATACATGTGTTAATCTAAGTATTCTTTCCTCGATTATAGCTTGCATGTATTTATTTAACATAAAACGAAAGTTGCCCAATACAACTAACAACTTTTTTTATGGTTCTTTCGTCGTTCTAATTTCTTTGTATAATAAAAAATTTCTAAAATAATATTCTACCCTTGTAATACGAGTTCTCACATATCCTCTTGAAGGAATGGCGGCCGTATTAGAGTCTGCATAGTAGCCCTGCTAATATAGGAACCATAAAAGTAACATTAGCAATGATGAATTAGGGCAATGGAGTTTTTTAATTGTGACTTTATATTAGTCACTCGAATGTAACTTTATAACTTTATATTATAAACAAAAATGATTCAAAAAAAAAAAGATGATGCCTCTGAACGTAAATTTTTGCCCAGCGTAAATGAGAGTTCAGAAACAGGATTAAACACAGGTCTAGTTAAGAGAAAAAGACATGCATTAGTTAATCGTAGAAATAACATTAATTGACACCAGAAGTTGTTCTGAATTTTCAAAAAGACACTTTCTACACAATCTGCATTATCAATATACAATTCTTTTTCAACATGATTTATCAATAATTATCAACCATGTGTTTATATGGTAAAATAATTCAATGAAGTATATATATGGACAATAATTTATCATGATAGAAACTTTTAAACAGGAGATAAAATATCCACAAGTCACTACCACATGAGAATTGTAAATATATTTAGTTTTGTCTCTTGATAACACACTATTATTTTGTGCTTGATCTTAATACTAAATAATTTTAGACAATACTTATTTTGACCGAGCAATATTTTGCACAATGAAATTCAAATTTCTAGTCAGCTCAATTTGTTCCTCACTTGTTGTTTCTACGTTTGCCTGGAAATTAAATATATATTAAAAATATTAACATATTAGCAAAAGTGTGTGTGTGCCTACGTGTGTTGTGTGTTGTGTGCGTGCGTGAATAAAAATACCTTACGAAAATTCAAATTTGATGCGAGAATTCGTAAGAAATGATCCACTTGTTGACCATTCTCAGCATAGTTTGGATTGTATAAAATGTTGGGAATTGGTCTGCACCCCCAATTTCACATTTCAACACTTAAAAAATAAAACATAGTCTAAGCAACCATATATCCACTCCCTCAAATTTTGGCACAAATTATAAATAAAACAATATTATACAAAATGAAATATAAAAATTATATATGTAAGTTGAACGTGGAGCTCTTGTTGTGGAGGTACTTGGTGGAGCATTTGGATATTGAGGATTTGTCTCAACGACTATTCTCTGCATTCATTTGATTAAAATAAAAAAAAAACGTTACCACCCTTGAACAATTACAAAAAGTTAATATCTCACATTATAATAATTATGTTTGCTTAAAAAATTACATACATAAACTAACTTTTAAACGAGTGTAATATAAATTAGGTTTAGGTATATACTCCTGAACGCAAAGAGAATACATGTGTTAATATTGGAATTCTTCCTGGATTATAGCTTGCATGTATTTATTTAACATAAAAAGTAAGTTGCCCAATACAACTAACAAACCCTTTTATGATTCTTTTGTCGTTCTAATTTGTTTGAATAATAATAATTTTCTTAAATAACACTGTACCCTTGTACTACGAGATCTCATAGATCCTCTTTAAGGAATGGCGGCCCTATTCGAGTCTGCATTGTAGCCCTGCTAATAGAGGAATCATAAAAGTAACACTAGCAATGATGAATTATGGCAATCAAGTTTTTAATTGTGACTTTATATTAGTCACTTGATTGTAACTTTATAACTTTATATTATAAACAAAAATGATTCAAAAACAAAGAAGAAGATGATACCTCTGAAGATAAATTTTGGCCCTCGTAAATGAGAGTTCAATAACAAGATTAAACTGAAGCCTAGACAATAGAAAAAAAAAACATGCATTAGATATTCGTAGAAATATTATTAATTGACACCTGAAGTTCTGAATTTTCAAAAAAACAGTTTTTACACAATCTGCATTATCAATATATAATACTTTTTCAACATGATTTATCAATATTTATCAACCATCTGTTTATGTGATAAAATAATTCAATGAAGTATAAATATGTACAATAATTTATCATGATAGAAACTTTTAAACAAGAAATAAAATAACCACAAGTAACAACCACATGAGAATTGTAAATTAAGTTATTTTTGTCTCTTGATAACACACTTTTATTTTGTGCTTGATCTTATTACAAAAAGAATTTTTGACAAAACGTATTTTGACCGAGCAATATTTTGCACAATGAATCTTTAAATTTCTATTCAGCACAATCTGTTCCTCACTTGTTGTTTCTACGATTGTCTGGAAATTAAATATAAAAAAATACATATTAGCAAAATTGTGTGTGCAAGCGTGTGTGTGCGCGCGTGCGTGCATATGTTGTGTGTGTGCGTGAATAAAAATAACTTACGAAATTCGAATTCTACGCCAGAAGGCGTAAGAGAGGATCCACTTGTTAATTATTTTCAGCATAGTTTGGATTATATAAAATGTTTGGAATTGGTCTGCATTACCCATTCCACATTTCAACACATAAAAAATAAAATATAATCTAAGCACCCATATATCCACTCCCTCAAATTTTGGCACAAATTAATAACAAAATAATATTATATATAATGAAATTGAATAAGTATATTAGTACGTTGAACGTGGAGCTCTTGTTGTGGAGTTACTTGGTGGAGCATTTTGATATTGAGGATTTGTCTCAATGACTATTCTCTGCATTCATTTGATGAAAAAAAAAAAAGTTACCACCCTTGAACAATTACAAAAATTTAATATTCTCACATTAAAATAATTATGTTTGCTTAAACAATTACTTGCATAAACTAACCTTTAATCGAGCGTATTATAAATTAGATTTAGATGTATACTCCTGAACGCAAAGAGAATACATTTGTTAATCTTTGTATTTTTCCTCGATTATAGCTTGCATGTATTTATTTAACAGAAAACGTAAGTTGCCTAATACAACTAACAAACCTTTTTTTATGGTTCTTTCGTCGTTCTAATTTCTTTGTATAATAAAAATTTTCTAAAATAATATTCTACCCTTGTTCTACGAGCACTCACATATCCTCCTGAAGGAATGGCTGCCCTATTAGAGTTTGCTTTGTAGCCCTGCTAATAGAAGAATCATAAAAGTAACATTAGCAATGATGAATTAGGGCAATGGAGTTTTTTAATTGTGACTTTATATTAGTCACTTGATTGTAACTTTATAACTTTATATTATAAACAAAAATGATTCAAAAAAAAAAAATGATACCTCTGAAGGTAAATTTTTGCCCAGCGTAAATGAGAGTTCAGAAACAGGATTAAGCATAGGCCTAGTTAAGAGAAAAAGACATGCATTAGTTATTCGTAAAAATAACATTAATTGACACCAGAAGTTGTTCTGAATATTCAAAAAGACACTTTCTACACAATCTGCATTATCAATATACAATACTTTTTCAACATGATTTATCAATAATTATCAACCATGTGTTTATATGGTAAAATAATTCAATGAAGTATATATATGGACAATAATTTATCATGATAGAAACTTTTAAACAGGAGATAAAATATCCACAAGTCACTACCACATGAGAATTGTAAATATATTTAGTTTTGTCTCTTGATAACACACTATTATTTTGTGCTTGATCTTATTATAAAAATAATTTTAGACAATACTTATTGTCACAACCCGAGCCTACACCCTAGACGTGGCCGGCACTTGAAGACCATTTCTGGTCCCCAAGCGAACCCTCATCCTGGCTGACTACTAGCGGAAGACTAATTCAAGCATGCAAAAGCTTAAAAATTGAACAAAATTCATGAAACTGAAATACAAAACTTTAACTCAAATGAAAAATTCTGAATATAAAAATAATATTCAACTCACCATAAAATAGGCAACTTAAGTCTTTAAAACATTTAATAAAATGAATAATACAGACTTCTCAACTATACTGACTATCTATAAAGCCTCTAACTGATAAAGATGGAAGTCGGGACAAGACCCACGACATCCTGACTAAACTGAAAAGTAAATGAAATCCTCCGGAAACAATGAGGCTCACCATAGCTAACTCGAACTCCCGAATGTATCAACGAATCTCCTGTTGATGATCCTGAATACATGTGTTTACATCATGAGAAGATGCAGGCCAAATGGCTCAGTACGTGGAATGTACGAGAATGTAAGAGGAATTCTAAAGCATAAACATAAGCTTGAAACTTGATAAAAAGGAAACATACTTACCTCTTCTCAAACTTGCTCAACTCAAGGAATACTCAAGGATACTCAAAACTACTCAAACTTACTCAACTCAGAAGTACTCAAGGATAAGATACTCAACTCAAAGATATGTTATTCGACTCCTGGTACTCAAACTTTGGATACTTAACTCAATGGGACTGAACTCATTTCAATATAAAGCAATATAAAATAAGTGCAATATAAAGAAACAAACTGTTTAAAAACATGCTGAAAACTCTGTGTGTATGCAAGGATACAACATAACTCTGAAATGTATGTAAAAATACAATAAACGGATGTATATAAAAATACAATAACTTCTGTGAGAGTTTCTCTAACCGACAACCATCACATAAGAGCTATAGTGATGATACATCAATCTACCTCACTCTGCCAGCGCATCCTATACCCGGCCAAAGGTATAGGACCTGAACTGCCTAATGGATCCACTAGTCTACTGCGAAAAGGATTCATCTAAAAAATATGACCCTTTTCTACCCATGGTGGCTACATGGTTCTATGGTGACGTGAGTTATCTAAACTCATGCTCGTCCCCAATTCGGTGCTCAATACTATTCCCAAAATATACTTGCTCTTATGTTTTAAAAACATACTTCTTCTGTGATTTGAGATTACTTCTCAAAAACTTAGCTCAAAGGCTATCTTGGAAATCAAAGTTTCCCCTCTTGCTTCATTTAGAAAGAGATTACTTTTTCTGAAAACTAGCCTGAAGGCTCTTTGGATATCTCAGTTTGCGCTCTTATTTAAATGTGAAAACATTTTAAATCTCTTTGGGACTATATAGTCTCCATATACTTCTTTGAAGAAAAGAACTTCAACTTTACTCTTTACTGAACTCAAAACTTAAGTCTTAAAACAAAGTTAAACGTTTGTAAAAGATTTCTTAAAATATGGTTCATGCCGAATTATGGATATGAACGACTCAATGCAAGATTTTCAATAACCATAGATAGAACTCAAATACTTGGAACTCAAGAACTTCAATGATACTACTCATTTCAAGAATGATCAACTCAAAGGGTTCATGCGGAATTATGAGCATGAACTACTCAACTCAAGGACTCAAAGATACTTCTCATCTCAAGAATGCTTGACTTATAAGGTTCATGCGAAATTATGGTCATGAACAATTCAACTCAAAGACTTCATGGGTAACATGTAATAGTCCCATGATTAGTATTATAATCTCTAAAGGGTTAGGAACCGGATACTCAAGACTTAGGACTTGAAGATACTACTCTTTTTAAAGATACTAAATTGATAGAGTTTATGCGGAAGTTATGGGCATGAATGACTCGACTCAAGGGTCAAAATATCAATATGGAACTCGCGTATATGACTCTTCTCATTCTCTTACTTACTTCCTCAAAACTTAGTTCAAATCAATAGTTAATCTCAAAGGATTCACAATTGAACTCAAAGGCTTTCTTGAACTCTACTCTTAACTCTCTCTTGAATATGAATTATGAATTCAAGAGTTACGGTTCATGATAAGAAAGATCTCATGATGACAAGGTAGACTCATGAATACATTATTCTCACTCTCATACTCACTTGCTCGAGTCTTGAAACAAGTTATTAGAATTTGTAGAAGACTGCTCAAAAGGTTCAAAAGGACTTTCCCAAAATGTTTGAAAGAACTCCTAAGGCTTGACTCTCAACTCTACCTTGAATGTGATTTATGAATTCAAGATTGTGATTTGTGATGGGAAAGGTCTCATGATGTTTAGGAATGATTAGATAGCTAAACATGAGAAAAGACTGGAAACCAATATTCGAGAGTGGGTCTGCGACGCGGAGAGGCTTTTAAAAATTGGTTTCGAAAATGACTTTTGAGGCAAGACACTCTGTGTCAGCTCCTCAACGCGAAACAGAAATTCCCAAATCTGAGAAATGGCTGCGCGACGCGGAGGGGGTTCCAAATTTCGACCGATGAAATTTCTTCTTCGTTTCCTAACCCCAATTCACCTAACTTCGATTCTTTTTATCAATCTCTATTTAGATTTAAATACCCAGCACAAGACTACAAGAATCTAACTCTAACAACTCTATAAATCGACAGAATAACCTCAAGAACTCCTCAATCTCAACCCAATTCAAGAATGGAAACAAATTCATGAATACATAACAAGAATATCAAAGCTTCATCTTTTTAGAACGAATTTAATGTTGAAATTAACATGATTGGCATGTGGGTGAACAAACCCAACAATATGGAAGCTTACATACCTGAAAGAATTATCCTCTTGAAGCAACTTGAAGGAAAACCTTTGAAAAAGAACCCTAGCCTTATCTTTTCTTGATTTTCTTGAGCGTAGAATCTTTGGAGTGAATGAGAGGGTTTTGATTTAAGAAAATTGATTTTCTACACGTTTAGGGTAATTTAGATGACCTCCTAAGGGTTTTTAGGACTAAAATACCCCTAAAGAAATAAATAAGACAAGCTTGGAGTCGAAAAGATCTTACACCAGGTAGTGAGGTTCGTATTGGCTCCGCATCGCGAAGCTGCTGCCAGGTTTGTGCGATGTTAGTAAATCAGTCATAACTTCTTACTCAGAATGCGAAATTGAGCAAACTCAGTGGCGTTGGAAAAAGGACTCGAAGGGCTTTATTTTTCTATCTGTATCTAACCAAACTTATCCTGTACTAGGAGTTATGGTCGTTTGAAGTTGACCCAAAACTTAAGAAAACTTAAGAATAACTTGAATGCTTTTCTCTTGGAACTTAAGGTGCTACATCTAGTGACCTTAACACTCAAGAAATTTTAAATTCCTTGCAAAATCTCACTCACTACGAAGAACAGTTGGAGTCTCAGTTCGAAAAAATTTCTGGGGTGTTACACTTATTTTGACCGAGCAATATTTTGCACAATGAATCTTCAAATTTCTAGTCAGCTCAATCCGTTCCGCACTTGTTAATTCTACGATCTCCGGGAAATTGAATATTAAAAATATTGACATATTAGTAAAAGTGTGTGTGCGTGTGTGTTGTGTGTTATGTGCGTGCGTATCCGCGTGCGTGCGTGAATAAAAATAGCTTACGAAAATTTGAATTCGACGCTTGAAGGCATAAGAAAGGATCCACTTGTTGACCATTCTCAGCATAGTTTGGATTATATAAAATGTTTGAAATTGGTCTGCACCACTAATTTCACATTTCAACACATAAAAAATAAAACATAGTCTAAGCAACCATATATCCACTCCCTTAAATTTTGGCACAAATTATAAAAAAAATATTATATAAAATGAAACAGAAAAAGTATATATGTATGTTGAATGAGAAGCTCTTGGTGTGGAGGTACTTGGTGGAGCATTTGGATATTGAGGATTGTCTCAATGACTATTATCTACATTAATTTGATTAAATAAAAAAAATGTTAGCACCCTTGAACAACTACAAAAAGGTAATATTCTCACATTATAATTATTATGTTTTCTTAAAAAATTACTTCCATAAACTAACTTTTAAACAAGTATAATATAATTTAGGTTTAGATGTATACTCCTGAACGCAAAGAGAATACATGTGTTAATCTTGACATTCTTCCTCGATTATAGCTTGCATGTATTTATTTAACATAAAACGTAAGTTGCCCAATACAACTAACAAACCCTTTTATGGTTCTTTCGTCGTTCTAATTTGTTTGTATAATAATAATTCTATTAAATAACATTGTACCTTTGTAGTACGAGCTCTCACAGATCCTCTTGAAGGAATGGCTGTCCTAATAGAGGCTACATTGTAACCCTGCTAATAGAGGAACCGTAAAAGTAACACTAGCAATGATGAATTAGGGCAATGAAGTTTTTTAAGCAACCATATATCTACTCCCTCAAATTTTGGCACAAATTATAAATAAAATAATATTATATCAAATGGAACAGTAAAAGTTTATATGTATGTTGAACGTGGAGCTCTTGTTGTGGAGGTACTTGGTGGAGCATTAAGATATTGAGAATTTGTCTCAATGATTATTCTCTACATTCATTTGATTAAATAAATAAATAAAATGTTACCACCCTTGAACAATTACAAAAATTTAATATTCTCACATTATAATAATTATGTTTGCTTAAAAAATTACTTGCATAAACTAACTTTTAAACGAGTGTAAATTAAATTAGATTTAGATATATAGTCCTAAATGAAAAGAGAATACATGTTTTAATCTTGGAATTCGTCCACGATTATAGCTTGCATGTATTTATTTAACATAAAACGTAAGTTGCCCAATACAAATAACAAACCCTTTTATGGTTCTTTCGTCGTTTTAACTTATTTGTATAATAATAATTTTCTTAAATAACATTGTACCCTTGTACTACGAACTCTCACAGATCCTCTTTAAGCAATGGCGGCACTATTAGAGTCTACATTGTAGCCCTGCTAATAGAGGAACCATAAAAGTAACACTAGCAATGATGAATTAGGGCAATGAAGTTTTTTAATTGTGACTTTATATTAGTCACTTGATTGTAACTTTATAACTTTATATTATAAACAAAAATGTTTCAAAGAAAAAAGAAGAAGATTATACCTCTGAAGGTAAATTTTGGCCCAGGGTAAATGAGAGTTCAAGAACAGGATTAAACACAGGCCTAGACAAGAGAAAAAAAAATATGCATTAGTTATTCGTAGAAATAATATTAATTGACACCTAAAGTTGTTCTGAATTTTAAAAAAGACATTTTTTACACAATCTGCATTATCAATATATAATACTTTTTCAACATGATTTATCAATAATTATCAACCATGTGTTTATATGATAAAATAATTCAATGATGTATAAATATGTATAACAATTTATCATGATAGAAACTTTTAAACAAGAAATAAAATATCCAAAAGTCACAACCACATGAGACTTCCAAATTATGGTCTCATTTTTGGTAGAGAGGCAATGGAGAATGAGGGTTTGATTGGGGAAAAGAGCAAAGTGATCTGAAGAGAGGGTATTGGGAAGTGAAAGGGGTTTTTGCAGAAGAGAGAGAGAGAGAGAATTGATTTGATAGTTGGAAAGATTGATAAGATTTTTTGGCGATTTTAATTTTATATAGCTGACAGAGTTATTTAATGAGGGGAACAGGTAGGGATACACGTCATTGAATTTCATTCCTCTTTAGAAAGTGTAGTGTATATACCTTTAGTTGTAGAATGATGATCTATGTCGTCCTAGTCTCCTGTGTCTCTAATTTCCTGAGAATTGCCGCTTCTGTAGTTACAGTGAATAAGGATTATTAACACTTTAACATATAATGTAATGTAGGACCATATTCTTGTAAGTAAAGCAAAGATAGTTAGGTGATTTTGATCATTCCTAACTCTAACATGTTCCTTTCAAAGTGTTCCCTTGCTAATGCCTTAGTGAAGATGTCAACAATTTGTTGTTCCGTGGCACAGAAATTCATGGAGATTTGCCCCTTTTCCACATTGTCTCTCAGAAAGTGATGACGAATGTCAATGTGTTTTGTTCTCTTATGTTGTACAAGATTTCTTGCAATGTTGATTGCACTTGTGTTATCACAAAAGATTGGAACACGTTCAATACTGAGACCACACTAAGTTGTTCAGTTCTTCTCCCATGGCTATTATCCAGTCTGCATCTTGAAGGGCTTCACTGATCTTCTTTGGCTCTATCATAGACAAGAATGCATTAAAGGCACAATGATTTTTCATACCTGATCTGGTGGTTATTGCAGAAGTGAGATCAGTGAGTATATTGTCCAAAGGATGTGATCCTTGATATTTATTGTCTTTCAGGACCAGATTGGGTGTTTCTGTCTCTTGACCATTAGTTAGCTCTGTTTGTTCTTCTTCAGGCACCCTTTCTAAGTTCCTTTCTTGGTCGTTAAGAGTATGGATGTTGATTTCACCATTTTCATGGAGGAGACGTGTTTCTTTTTCCTGTTCCTTTGCATTATCATTGGATGCTTCTAAGATTTCCTCATCTTCCTGCAAGTTCTAATTAGTCATAGTATTGTACTCATCAAATACAACATGTATACTCTCTTCCACACACAATGTTCGTTTGTTCAGTACCCTATAAGCTTTGCTATGTGTGGAGTATCCTAGAAAAATTTCCTCATCGCTTCTTGCATCAAATTTTCCTAACAGGTTTTTTCCATTATTATGAATGAAACATTTATACCCAAATATTCTTAGGTGCAAGATGTTGGGTTTTCTACCTTTTAATAGCTCATAAGGGGTTTTATCTAGCAATGATCGCGGCATACATCTATTTATGGTATAGCATGCAACATTAATGGCTTCAGCCCAGAATTGTTTTGTGACTTTACTAGCAATCATCATTGTTCTAGCCATTTCCTAGAGGGTTCTATTTTTTCTTTCAACTACACCATTCTGTTGTGGGGTTCTAGGAGCAGAGAAATTATGATCAACTCCATGGGAGTCACAGAACTGAGCAAATTTTGAGTTTTCAAATTCATTACCATGATCAGACCTAATTGATGTCAATTGTTTATCAAATTTATTTTGGAGTTTTCTTACAAGGAAGCAAAAAGCTTCAAATGCATCATCTTTAGAGGTTAGAAAGAGTGTCCAAGTATACCTGGAATAATCATCAACCAGCACAAACATATATATTTTCCCTCCCCTGCTTTTGACTCTCATGGGACCGCATAAATCCATGTGTATTAGTTCAAAGGATCTAGTTAAACTTATAGCATGTTTTGGTTTAAAGGATGATTTCACTTGCTTTCCTAGAGTGCATGCTTCACAAACTCTTGCCTCTTTCAATTTTGTTTTAGGCAGTCCTATAACTAGTTCATTAGAGATGAGTTTATTTAGTTGTACATGGCTAGCATGACCTAGACACTTGTACCATAGCAAAGGATCCTTGTCAATCACACTTAAGCAGACTAAATTTTCATCAGATACTTTTGAGGTATCCACTGTGTATACATGTTTATCTCATTTTCCTGTTAGAATAATTTTCTGTGTTTTAAGGTTAATAACTTTTACATCAGATGATGAGAAGATTACCTCGTTTCCTTTATCACATAGTTGAGATATACTTAGCAAGTTGTGTTCAAACCTTCTACATGATATACTTTGTTAATTGAGTGTTCATCTAATCTGCCTATCTTTCTGATGCCTTTAATCTAACCCTTTTTTCCTCCACCAAAAGCTACCATTCCACCTCTTCCTTCTTTGAGTGAGAGAAATTGTGATGTAGCTCCAGTCATGTGTCTCGAGCAAGCACTGTCCATGTACCAATGTTGAGTCCTTTACTAGAATCAAAAGGATGAATAAGATCTCTATGTATCCATTTTGGTAGATTAGATCTCTTTTGAGTATACATGTTCCTTTGAGGTGTCTTATAAGTGCCTTTTATTTTATGGTGGCTCTGTATTTTGAGCAATTTATCTTAGTGTCCTGAGTTACCACAGATGATCCATAACAAGGGATTATCAATTCTAGGTTGTTTAAAGCCTATTCCAGTTTTTTTATTTTGGTGATTATTGCTCAAATGTGATACAATCATAGATGACTTAGTCCATTTATTTGCTTGTTCAAGCTCATTTTTAGTCCTAGTTAGTTCAAGTCTCATTTTTGTTGACTTTTCTTTTTCAGAACATAATTTGTTTTTTAGCCTTTTAATTTCAAGTTCATCTTTTGACCTATCTGAAGTTTTGCCATTCCCTATTTCTTTACATTTTAGAATTTCAGTTTTATTGGACATATCACAAAACTCTAATTGCTGAACTTTCTATGATAAAAGCTTATTTTTCTCTTTTAGGTCAGCATTGAATTTTTCAAGATCTATATACTCAAATTTTAAACTAGTTAGGGAAGCAAATATTTGATTCTTAATTTTAACTAGTTCCTGGATTGTCTCAATATAAAAGATATTTTTTTCTTAGAGAATTTTACTAGCTTATCTTTGAGGTCAAGAAGGTTTACCTTTTTTTCTTCAGGGTCTGAGTCAGATTCAGGTTTTGATTCTTATATGGCCATCAGAGCAATGTCATCAGCATCTTCTTCATACATCTCTGAACCTATTCCCCAGGCCGCATACATAGCTTACTCCTTCTCTTTGTTTTTTCTTTTGTTTAAAAAGTCCTTCTTCTCCGTTTCAGCCCTTTCCTTTTTCCATTATACTTCCCACATAGGACAATCCTTAATTTGATGATCGGTTTTTCCACACTGAAGCATCTTCCACTTTGTGGTTTCCCTATACTGTTCTCTTTGGTGGGTGGTGCCTTTTTTCCAGAATTTGTTCCCCTTTTGAAGAGTTTCTTGAAGTTTCTACTAATCAATGCTAGGTCTTCATCATCTATATCTGATTCATCACTTTCAGTTGCTTTGAATCCAAGATTTTTTTCCTTGCTACCTTCACTTCTTTTATCAATGTTCATCTCATATGTTTTGAGATTACCTACCAGTTCATCCAAAGTCATATTGGTTAAATCCTTGGCATCTCTGATTGCAGTGACTTTTATTTCCCATGATCTAGGCAAGGTCCTAAGCACTTTGTCTACTTGTTCCTAAACGGTGTATACTTTTCCTAGGGAGATTAACTCATTTACTACAGTAGTAAATCTGGTAATCATGTCTTGAAGTGATTCTCTAGTTTTCATCTTGAAGTCTTTGTATTCAGTGCATAGCCTAGCAATTCTAAATTTTCAAACTTAAGTTGTACCTTCATGAGTATTCTGTAGAGTATCCCATATTTGTTTGGTGGAGGTACAACTTGAGATACGATTAAACTCATCAGGTCCTAGTCCACATACAAGAATGCATTTAGCCTTTGCATTTTTTCCCAGCATCTTGTAGTCAGCTTCTCCGTATTTATCCTTAGGTTTTGGAAGATTTTTTCCTTCACTATCCTTAACAATAAGGATTAATGGCCCATCAGTGATTCTAACCCATAGTTCATAGTCTTCGACTTGAATGAAGTCTTCCATCCTTGTTTTCCACCATGAGTAGTATTGACCATTGAATAATGGTGGTATGTTGATATGTTTCCCTTGACCGTGTCCGAGAAGAGGTGCAGAACTCATAATGATTTTTATCTTGAGTTATTAGACTCTTGATTAAGATAACCTGCTCTGATACCACTTGTTGGAATTCTTACCTCCTTAATTCTATAAGGAAACACGTACTTACTACTTGTTCCTCTATATTTGAAGTTAACAGTAAATAATTTCGTAACTAATTCGTTCAACACTTGTATTATTTATAACACTTCAAATAACACAACGATTACAAAACTATGTAACCTAAGGAATTATAAACTCTAATTCCTAACTACCCAAGACAAAAACCTCCCAAGGTTTAAGTCTTCTATCGTTCTTCAAGTTCTTCAAACTTGTTGAACGAAACCTACTCACACCACTTGATTGTAAAAATAACTCTTGTCTACAATCTTACACCTTTTTTCTCTCAACTCGCAGCACTCCCTAAGTAAATATCAAAACTCTTGATCGTGTTTTGATTTTCTCTCAATGTAAGTGCGAAATTTTTCTAATGAAAATAACCCCCTATTTATAGATTAGAAAACTCAAAGTCCTGCTCAACTCAACTTTGTCTTCACAGCCTCAAAGCATTGTTTGACGAGAACTCAACTAGAAATCCTACTCGTGCTCTACTTCCTTTTTCCACGAAACCTAGAATCTCATGTGTAGAATTCCTGCTTTATGTAGGACTCCTCCTAATAAACTATAAGCCGCTTTTATTTCCAAAACCTTTTCCCAGTTAGAATTGGATTAGCTGGAACATATTGATACGACATGTTCTATGCAACTTGACTCTTTGACATTCTTCAACTAGATCTTGTGCTTCTTACATATGCAATATATATGGAAAGTTGTAAAACTGTAGATAGCAATTGAATGTATTGAAAATATAACAATACTCAGTGTGTATATAAAAATACAATATAACTTTGTGGAAGTTTCTCTAACCGACAATAATCACTATAAGCTATGTGATGATACAACGTCTTGCTCACGCTGCCAGAACTGTCCTATACTTTCCCAAGGTATAAGACCTCTCAACTAAGTGGATCCATTAGTTTGTGCTAAAAAGCACTAAGGAATCATCTAAAAAGAATGACCCTTTCTACCCACGTTGGCTACATGATTTATGGAGACTTGAGTTATCTGAACTCGTCCCCATATCGATGCTCAATACTACTCCAAAATATACTCAGCTCATATGTTTAAAAACATAACACTTTCTTTGGTTTGAGATTACTACTCAAAATATTTCTCTTCAAAGAGATAGCTGCTCTGAAATCTTTTAAACTCATAACTCATTTAGAAATCTCAGTTTCTATTTAATCAATGTAAAAATTGACACCTCTGGGAATACATAGTCCCTTATACTCTTGCTCAACTCATACTTGAAAATTCCTTCTCAAAATCATATTATAATATGATCATTGATGACTCAGGAAGTCATACTGCATAAACATTAATGGTATATCTAGATACCATACTGCACATACATTGATGGCATACTCGATTGTCATACTAATCATGTTTTAGAAAACTGTTTTCTCAAAACTCATCTTTACTTTCTCAAAACTCAGTTTAAGAACTCAAGTGTTGGCTTAAAAAAAGCTTTTTAGAATTTATAACTCAAATCATAGGGTTCATGTGGAATTATGAACATGAACGGCTCAACTCAGGGATCTTAATAGAAATAAAGAACCTCAGTACTCATAACTCAAGACTCAAAGATACTACTCAACTTATGGAGTTCATGCAGAATTTATGGGCATGAACGACTCAACTCGAGGGTATAAATAATAATATGGAATTCATGTATATGACTCTTCTCTTTCTTATACTTACTTCCTCAAAACTTAACCTAAAATTGGCAGTTGATCTCAAAGGATTAACAATTGAACTCAAAGACTTTCTTGAACTCTACTCTTAATTCTCTCTTGAATATGAATTATGAATTCAAGAGTTATGGTTCATGATACGAAGCATCTCGTGATGACAAAGTAGACTCATGAATACATTCTCCTCATTCTCATACTCACTTGCTCGAATCTTGAAACAAGTCATTAAAATTGTAGAAGACTCCTCAAAAAGACTCAAAGGAACTTTCTAAAAAGACTCGAAAGAACTCTTAAGACTTGACTCTCAACTTTACCTTGAACTTGATTTATGAATTCAAGGTTGTGATTTGTGATAAGAAAGATCTCGTGATGTTTAAGGGTGTTTTTAGATAGTTAAACATGAGAACGACCAAGAAATTATTGTCTGGAAGCCCGCGACGCGGAGATGCATTTTAATATTTGGTCACGAAATAAATTTTGAGGCAAAGGGGTCCGTGATGCGAAGAAAGATTCTAGGCATAGGGAGGTCAAGTCTGTGATGCGGTATGAAGTTCCAGATTCACCCGACTTTTTTCCTTCTTCATTTTCTAATCCCAATTCGCCTAAATTCTATTGTTTTCTCAACTTCTCTTTAAATTTAGATACCCAATACATGAACACAAGAATCTAATCAAACACAACTCTAAAATCGACGTGATTTCCTCAAGAACTCATCAGTCTTACCTTAACTCAAGAACGAAAGTCAATTTCAAGAAAACAATTCAAGAACATCAAACCTTCAACTTTCTAGAACAAATTTAACGTTGAAATTAACATGATTGGCCTGTGGTTAAACAACCCAACACTATGGAAGCTTACATACCTGAACGAACCATCTTCTTGAAGAACTTGAAGGAAAATCTTGGATGTATGGGTGCCACTCATGACTCGTTTTGGGTCGTGACATAAGATGACGTGGCCTTCCATGGATAGTAAGAACAAGTATGAAATGACTATTCCGTGGGATTTATGCCTAGCACCGAGAGATTATTGAGATGGAATCTCTCCCATTAGTAGAGGCCAAGTTTCTAGGAGCAATTTCCTTATCCCTTACCTGTGTGCCCCATAGTATGATTGTCTATATATGTAAGTTCAATTTTTAGGAGGGAACCTTGACCATATCTAAAATATGATTGTATTTGTATCATTCCAAAGATCTAGTAAAATATTATTATTCTTTTATCTAAGCATGCTTAATCACATTTCTGGTATTGTGTAAGATATAGTTCTAAAATCATGTTTGTGATTATAGTTCTGTCATGTCCCGAGCCTACACCCCGGACGTGGCTGGCACTCGAGAAACATTGTTGGCCCTAAGAGAACCCTTGGCCTGGCTAACTACTCAGCGAAAAACTTAACTTAACAGAGATAAACCCATATAATAAACTAGAATGCTATAAAGAGAACATTCAACTAACCAATAAGGCAAACTCGAGTTTTAAAACAAATAACTGAAAGTTATAAGACTAAAGAACTAACAACGTCTAACTGTCTATGAAGCCTCTAATAACAATGAGGGATGTCGAGACAAGACCCCCGATCATCCTAACAACTGAACTACTAAAGTAATAAAAGGGATCCTCTGAAATGCAAGGAGGCTCACCAACAGACTCTGAGATGCTCGACTGGATCAACGAGGTGCTGGATGCTGATCATGATTACATGTATTTGCATCATAATATGATGCAGGTCAACTGACATCAGTACATTGAATGTACGAGCATGCGAGGGGAATTCTAAAACAAGACATAATCTTGAAAGGAACTGAAAGAACATACCTGGGATCAACTCAACTCAACTCAACTTAACTCATTTTAATATAAAGCAATAATGTAAATGCAATATAAAGAAAAGCTTTTTAAAACATGGATAACAACTCTGCATATTAAGAAATTACAATAATAACTCTGTATGTATGCAAAGATACAAATAAAATATGGATGTATATAAAAATACAATTAACTCAATGTATATAAGAATACAAAATACTGCTATGGGAGTTTCTCTAACCGACAACCATCACGTAAGAGTTATTGTGATGATACAGTGTTTTGCCTCATGCTGCCAGGGCCGTCCTATACCTTGCCGAGGGTATAAAACCTGACTACTAAGTGGATCCACTAGTCTATGCTAAAAAGCAATAAGGAATCATCAAAATAGTATGACATTTTTCTACCCATGATGGCTACATGGTTTATGGGGGCTGGGAGTTATCTGAACTCCCCCCATATCGGTGCTCAATACTACTCCCAAAATATACTAGCTCTTTATGCTTAAAAACATAACTTCTTTATGTGGTTTGAGATAATTGCTCAAAAACTTAGCTCAAAGGCTCTCTTCAAAATCAAAATTTCCCCTCTTGCTTAATTGTGAAAGCATTTACTCTTTACTTAAAAACTAACTCAAAGGCTCTTTTCAAAATCAAAGTTTCCTTTCTTGTTTAAATGTGAAAACATTTACTCTTTGGGAATACATAGTCCCGATATACTCTTTTGAAGAAATGACTTCAATCTTTACTCTTTACTCAACTCAAAACTTAAGTCTTAAAACAAAGTTAAAACATTTGCAAAAGACCTTGGAAGACTCTAACAACTTCTCTTGACTTGGCTCTAAACTTTCCTTGAATTTGAATTTATGGATTCAAGGTTATGATTCATGTTTATGGATGATTTCTAGTTATTTAAAAGTCATTTAGAGTAGTTAGAATCAATAGGAAGTGTTAGTACACTTTAGAAGGACTTAGACGGGCTAAACGATGAAAAACGGATTGGGGCAGACAACCCATGCGCACTGTTGGCGCGCCACGCCAGCCCCTTTCATTCAGAGAGCCATTTTTGGCGCAACGGGGGCGCGTCGCCCCAGCCTTCCTGGCACAATGGCTGACGAATTTTTCCTCTCGTTTTCTGACCTTAATTCAATTAATTTTGATTCTTTTTCTCAATTTCTCTTTAGATTCAGGTACCCAAAACATATACACTAGAATCTAACTCATAGCAACTCTACTAATCGACATTAAACTATCAAGAACTCCTCAATCTCATCCCAAATTCAAGAACGAAAACAATTCAAGAACATCAAATTCTCAAAATTTTAGGACGAAAATACACTGAATTAAACATGTTTGGCGCGTGGGTGAACGAACCCAACTTTGTGTGAACTCACATACCTTGTAGGATTAAATCGTTGTCAAAATCCACAACCAAAATTGCACGATCTTGACAAATCTTGAACTTTTCTTCTCCTTTCTCCTCTTTTCTCCATGCCCTAGCGTGAATTTCCAATTGTCTAAACTGATCTAATTCTAATTAGGCCCTAATTAAACTCCTAAAATTGAAATAAAATAATTGGGTAAGGAAAATATCAAACTACCCTTCAAAAATCCGGACCGGACTTTCTTTATCCAAACAGCCCAACTTCAAATGGGCATACCTCACTCATACGAACTCGGAATCACGCAAATTTGGTGGCGATGGAAATATAACTCAAATTTCCTTCCTACAGTATCTGGAAACACACCTAAATCATCCTGAGCTAGGAGTTATGGTCGTTTGAAGTTGACCAAAAACTCATACTTAACTTTACTTAACCAATTTTTCAGATTTTTCATTCTTTCCAAAAATGACTCTTTCTAATTCTAGCTCTTTCTAGTTCTTTCAATTAGCGAGATGATACAAGTTCATTGTACATAATATTTTTTTCAATTTATCAATCATTAATTAAAAAAAATACAGAATGCTTTTACAATATAACTTATCAATAGTTAACAATCATTTGTTTTATATAAATTAAATAATTGAATGGAGTATAAATTTTAAAATATTGCAGATATATTCAAAGACATTTTTATACTCATGGATACTGTAATAATCAATGACGAACATGAACATTGACAAGCACTCTATCAACTCGCTTTCTTGCTTATCCACAGTTATTACCATCTAATAAATGTGGACAAGTGATAGTAAAATTTTGAATGCCACTTGAATTTTTCATTTTACACACAAGCAAGTAGTACTTTGTTAATGTGTTTTCTTTCTTATTCGCATTTATTCCTATCTAAAATAAATGTGAATAAGGGATAGCAAAATTTTGGGGGTCACTTGATGAATTTTCTATTTTACGCTGTAATTGTTATACTATTTATCCACCATTTATCATGCATATGAGAAATAAGTAATATATTAAGGATAAAACATGAAGAAAAATATGAATTGGTCTTAATATGCTAAAAGTTAAGTAAAAGAAAAAAATATATATTATTATAGTAGAGAAATAAAAGTGAATCTATGGAGATTTTGACATCTTTCTACTATTTTCCAATGATAAAATTTGTATTATCCAAAGATTCAAAGGACCCAAAAAAAATCGTGTAGAAAAGTGTTTTTTTGTTGACATGAAAAAGACAAAAGAAAATATCGTGCAATATAATTTTCTTTTACTTTTAGGTTAACAATTTGGCTATAAATTAACACTTCACGTTATTTCTGAATAAAACTTATTTTGTACATTATAATAGTCAAATCAAGACACTAACGAATAACTCAATAACTTCGAATAGTTAACTGATATCCAAACAGTTAAATTAATAACACAATTATTGATTCAGATTATTAATTTAAATGTTAACTTACACCACCTTAATGGTAAAAAGTCAGTACTTGTTTCTATTATTCAAATTAATGCTTTGAATAAGTAGGATCAATTTGAGAGGGGTTCTTGACCATTTATAAGATATGTTTGTATTTGTATAATTTCAAAGATCAAGTAAAATATTCTCCTTCATTTATTTATGCAGCACATTTATGATATTGTGTAAACATGGTACCAAAATCAGGCGTGTAATTGTAGGTCTTTATATTAAAATAATATTTAATTTGTCAATTATAAATCACAAAATGAAGAATACTTCTCTAGTTTGTTTCATGTGTTATAATTTGAAGTGAAGTTTTGGGATCTTGATGATTTTGAGTGTGGTTGTTGTCCTTGAATGACTATTGTTGGAAAGACTTGGTATTAATAAAAAGAATTTTTTTCTAAAAATTTGTTAGTCCTTGATACTTTTATGACCTAAAATAGTAAAAATATCATGTATGTGAGTGTCCATATTTTTTGAGTATTTTTATTCTGATAAATCCGATGCACCATTTCGAGCAAACCGTCAACCTAGTTCAGGACTACATTATACTATTTATATTGTCGATGAGTTTGAGACATCATTTTAGACAGTTCGTGGATAGATATGTCATGCCCCGAGCCTATACCCCGGATGTGGCTGGCACTCGAGAACCATTGTTGGCCCCAAGCGAACCCTTGGCCTGACTTACTTATTCAGCGGAAGACTTAAAAACGTAATACAAGGATTCAATGCATCTCTACTCAACTATTTAATAAAAATACTTAGAACGTTTAAAGGTCAAACATTCAACTTGGCCAAAGTGGCAACTCAAGTCTTAACATATGAAATAATAATGTAAGACAACTGACTACTAACTATCTATGAAGCCTCTAAAACGAATAGGGATGTCGGGACTGGACCCCTGATCATCCTAACAACTAAAAAGCTAAATAATTATGAAAAGGTCCCTTCGGAAAGCAAGAAGGCTCACCAACCGACTCTGAGTGCTCTACCTGATCAACGAGGCGCTGGATGTTAATCCTGGTTACCTGCGTCTGCATCATAAGACGATGCAGGCCAACTGGCATCAATACATTGAATGTACGAGTATGCGAGTGGAATGTTAAACGTAACATCAGCTTGAAAAGAATCTGAAAGGAACACTTACCTTAGCTTTACTCAACTCTTGAATAACTTAACTCAATATAAAGCAACAATACACATGCAATATGTAGAAAGCTTTTAAAACAATAGAAAGCAACTCAGTTTGTTAAACAAATGCGATAACAACTCAACTTACTCACATAATAAAGAAATATAATTTATGTGGGAGTTTCTCTAACCGACAACCACCACTATGAGCCTCAGTGGTGATACAACGTCTTGCCCACGCTGCCAGAACTGTCCTATACTTTGGCGTCATATAGAACGCCTTAACTAAGTGGATCCACGAGTCTATGCTAAAAAGCACTTAAGTGTCATCTAAAAAGTATGACCCTTACTACCCATGATGGCTACATGCATTATTTATGGAGACTTGAGTTATTATGAACTCGCGTCCCCATATGGGTGCTCAATACTACTCGCAAAATATAATTAGCTTATGTGCTTGTAAAAATAAAAATCTTTCTTTGATTTAAGGTAATTACTCAAAACATAGTTTAAAAACTCTCTTGGAAATCAGTGTTTCCCTTTCTTGTTCAAATGTGAAAACATTTTAAAATCTTGGGAATACTTAGTGCCCGTATAATCTTCGAAGAAATGAACTCAACCCTTTACTCTTTTCTTAACTTAAAACTTAAGTCTTAAAACAAAGTTAAAACGTTTGTAAAAGACTTTTGAAAAACTTTATGAACTTCTCTTGACTTTTAAACTTGTCTATTAGTGGGGCTCCAAAATGGTGCACTGCTGGCGCGCCGCCCCAGCCTTCCTAGCGCTATGGGGGTACGTCGCGCCAGCCTCCCCTCAGGCAAAAACTAACGAACTTTTGATCTCATTTTCTGATCTTAAATCGATTAATTCTGACTCTTTTTCTCAAATTCACTTTGGAATCAGTTACCAAGACATATACACAACATCTAACTCAAACAACTCAAGGAATCAACACTTTAATATCAAGAGACTCCTAAATCTCAACCCAAATTCAAGAACGAAAGCAATTCAAGAACATTCAACTTCCAATCTTTTTAGAACGAATTCACACTGAATCAAACATGCTTGGCACGTGGGTGAACGAACCCAACGTTATGAAAGTTTCAATAACCTCGTAGGGATCACCCTTTGATGAAATCCACAAGCGAAATCATTACGAATGATGATCTTAGCTCTTTTCTCCTTTCTTCTCCTCTTGCGTTCTTTCTCAAAAAACCCTAACTTTATTTTTCAAAAACATAAACTGAATCCTATCAGTTTAGATCTTAAAATAATTATCAAAAACGAATTAATTAAGTTGGGTATGGAGAAGGCCATAATACCCTTCCAAAATCCGGATTGGACTTTCCTTATTCGAACAGCCCAAATTCCAATGGTCATATCTCACTCATACAAAATCGGGATCGCGCAAACTTGGCGGCGTTAGAAAGATTATTCAAAGATCTTTCCAAAAATATCTGGAAACACACCTAACTAATTCTGAGGTAGGAGGTATGGTCATTTGAAGTTGACCAAAATCCCAAACTTAACACAACTTAACAAATTTTCAGGTTTTTCATTCTTTCCAAAAACAACTATTTTCAATTCTAACTCTTCCTAGTTCTTTCAAATAGCGAGATGTTACAATATCTCCCCCTTGGGAGCATGCGTCCTCGAATGAGATTACTCTTACTAGGCTAAGGGTGTAACATCTAACATTCAGCTCAAACACCCAACAAGCAAAGGAAATACAACATGCCAACTTATAAATTAAAGAGTACTAAGAAGAGAATTAGTACCTTGATCAGGAATTTCTCCGGTCTCAAAGAGATGTGGATATCTCTTCTTCATATCTTTCTCAGCTTCCCAAGTAGCTTCTTCAACAAATTAGTTCCTCCAAAGAACTTTGACTGATGCTACCTCTTTTGTCCTCAACTTGCGAACTTGGCCATCTAGAATCTGAACAGGAATCTCCTCATAAGATAAGCTATCTTTGATCCCAATGTCTTCAATTAGTATGATAAATGAAGGATCTCCCATGCACTTCTTCAACATGGAGACATGAAATATCGGAGGAATCGTTGCCCAACTCTTGGGGCAGCTCTAACTCATAAGCTACATTACCAACCCTTTGGGATATGCTATAAGGGCCAATATACCGGGGATTAAGCTTTCCCTTTTTACAAATCTCATAACACCCTTCATGGGTGAAACTTTCAAGTAGACTCAATCATCTACTTCAAACTCCAACTCCCTTCTCCTAACATCAGTGTAGGATTCCTAGCGACTCTGCGCTGTTTTCAACCTCTCTTGAATAACTTTCACCTTCACCATAGCTTGATGAACTAAGTCTGGTCCTATCAACCCTCCTTCACCAACTTCAAACCATCCAATAGGAGATCTATATGTTCTCCCATAAAGAGCTTTATAAGGAGCCATTTGGATGCTAGAGTGAAACTATTATTATAAGCCAACTCAATAAGAGGTAGGTAAACATCCCAATTCCCATTGAAATCAATCACACATGCCCTCAACATATCTTCTAAAGTCTGAATAGTACGCTTTGCTTGACCATCTGTCTGAGGATGGAAAGCAGTAATCAAGTTCACCTTTGAACCCAAACCTTTCTGAAAGGATTTCCAGAACCGTATAGTAAATTGTGCATCTCTATCTGAAATAATAGAGACCGAAACTTCATGAAGTCTCACTACCTCTTGAATGTACAACTTAGCATAATCTTCTGTGGAATGGGTAGTCTTTATCGGCAAAAAGTGGGTTGATTTTGTCAATCTATCAACAATCACCCAAATAGAATCATGCTGCTTGAGAGACCTTGGTAAACCTGTGATGAAGTCCATATTGATCATCTCCCACTTCCATTCAGGAAGTTCTATATTTTGAGCCAAACCATTGGACCTTTGTTGCTCTACTTAACTTGTTGGCAATTCGGGCACTTAGCAACAAATTGTGCAATGCCCTTCTTCATACTACTCCACCAATAACTTCTCTCAAGTCACGATACATCTTTGTGGAACCCAAATAAATGGAATATCTGGAGCTATGAGCTTTCTCCATGATCCTCTCTTGGAGTTCATCCACCCTTGGTACACACAATCTGCCTTTATACCTCAACACACCATCTCCCCCTTGTTCAAAAGTCATAACTTTTTGTTTATGAACATTTGCTTTCAATTCAAGAAAAATAGGATCTTGGTCTTGCTTCTCTTTTACTTCTAACACTAAAGATGATTCAGCCCCATTCATCACCACTACTCCTCCTTCTGTGGAATCCATTAGTCAAACTGCTAACCATGCAAGTCTATGCACATCTTTTGCTAACTCTCTCATTTATTCCTCAACATGGGTGGTACTACCCATAGACAACCTGCTTAAAGCATTAGCAACAACATTAGCTTTACCTGGGCGATAAACAATACTCATGTCAAAATCCTTGAGAAATTCTAACAATCTCCTTTGCCTGAGGTTAAGCTCTTTCTAAGTAAACACATACTGAAGACTCTTATGATAGGTGAACACATCCACATGCACATCATAAAGATAATGGAGCCATATTTCAAAGCAAATATTATGGCAGCCAACTCCAGATTATGGGTTGGGTAATTCTTCTCATGAACTTTCAACTGTCTGGATGCATAAGCTATAACTTTGTCATTCGGCATTAACACACAACCCAAACCAACTCAAGACGCATCATAGGTACCTTCTGGTAAGGTCAATACTGGGGCAGTAGTCAACCACTTTTTCAATTCCTGAAAGCTTTTCTCACAAGCTTTAGACCATTGAAACTTCACTGTTTTCTAAGTCAACTTGGTCAAAGGAGAGGAAATAAATGAGAACCCCTCTACGAACCTTCTATAATAGCCAGTCAAGCCCAAGAAATTCCTAATATCAGTTGGAGATGTGGGTCTAGGTAGGGGTGCGCATCGGTCGGTTCGGTTCGGTTTTAGGTGTTATTGGTTCGGTTTATCAGTTTTCGGTTTGTAAATACTTCAAACCGATAACCAAATCAATAACATATTCCTTATCGATTTTTGGTTAATCGGTTTATGGTACTTAACGGTTCGGTTTTCGGTTTAACCAATAAGAAAATACTCATATATATTATATACACAATAAGAAAATTTTCAAATAAACCATATGATTTTTCCAGCATTTGGCATGAAAGTAATAATCATAAAAGTAACAATCATTTTTCTTGCAAGTTTAGACACTAGACACATTCAAAGGAAAAAGTGTGAAAGTAACAATTGTTTAACCATTAACAAAAAGTGTGAAAGTAACAATCGTTTAACCATTAACAATAAGACTAGAAAATTTAGTATAGTCTTATTGGGTTATCGGTTTAACCATTAACAAAAATTATAAAACCGAACCAATAACCCAATAAAAAAATTTGCAAAACTGTTTAAAAATCGTTAGCCCAATAACCCAATATCAATAAACCAATAGTGTTTTTTACGGTTCGGTTTATTGGTTAAATCGGTTTTTGCACACCCCATTCATCACTGCTACTCCTCCTTCTGTGGAATCCATTAGTCGAACTCCTAACCGTGCAAGTCTATGCATATTTTTTGCTAACTCTCTCTTTTATTCCTCAACATGGGTGGTACTACCCATAGACAACCTGCTTAAAGCATTAGCAACAACATTAGCCTTACCTGGGCGATAAACAATACTCATGTCAAAATCCTTGAGAAATTCTAACAATCTCCTTTGTCTGAGGTTAAGCTCTTTCTAAGTAAACACATACTGAAGACTCTTATGATCGGTGAACACATCCACATGCACATCATAAAGATAATGGAGCCATATTTCAAAGCAAATACTATGGCAGCCAACTCCAGATTATGGGTTGGGTAATTCTTCTCATGAACTTTCAACTGTCTGGAGGCATAAGCTATAACTTTGTCATTCTGCATTAACACGCAACCCAAACCAACTCTAGACGCATCATAGGTACCTTCTGGTAAGGTCAATACTGGGGCAGTAGTCAACCACTTTTTCAATTCCTGAAAACTTTTCTCACAAGCTTTAGACCATTGAAACTTCACTGTTTTCTAAGTCAACCTGGTCAAAGGAGATGAAATAAATGAGAACCCCTCTACGAACCTTCTATAATAGCCAGTCAAGCCCAAGTAATTCCTAATATCAGTTGGAGATGTGGGTCTAGGCCAATTCTGCACTGCCTCTATCTTTTGGTTAACAACTCTAATTCCATCACCGGAAACTATGTGACCCAAGAATGTCACAGACTCAAGCCAAAACTCACATTTATAGAACTTAGCATATAACTCCTTATCTTTTAAAGTCTGAAGAACTATTTTGAAATGGCTAGCATGACCTTCCTCAGTCCTCGAATAGATTAGAATGTCATCAATGAATACGATAACAAACATATCTAAATAAGGCTTGAATACTCTATTCATAAGGTCTATGAACGTTACATGTGCATTAGTTAAATCGAACGACATGACCAGAAACCCATAATGACCATAATGGGTCCTGAATGTTGTCTTGGGAATTTCACACTCCCAGACTTTCAACTTATGGTAGCCAGATCTTAGGTCTATCTTAGAAACACAAGAAGAACCCTGAAGTTGATTGAAAAGATCATCAATTCTCGGAAGAGGATACTTATTCTTGATGGTAACCTTGTTCAATTGGTGGTAGTCTATACACATCCTAAGGGAACCATCTTTCTTTCTCACAAACAAGACCGAAGATCCCCAAGGTGAGACACTTGGTCGAATAAAACCCTTATCAAGGAGATCTTTCAATTGCTTTTTTAGCTCTTTCAACTCTGCTGGTGCCATTCAATATGGAGAAATAGAGATAGGACGAGTATCTAGAAGAATGACTATGCCGGAGTCTATTTCTCTCTCAAGAGGGACTCCGGGTAGATTATCTGGAAAGACTTCTGGTAACTCCTTTACTATAGAAACTGATTGAATGAGAGGTATCTCAACACTAGAGTCATTAACTAGGACTAAGTGACAGACACAACCCTTAGAAACTAACTTTCTCGCCTTAAGGTATAAAATAAAATGACCCTTAGGCACTGAAGAACTACTACTCCACTCTATAACTGGTTCATTAGGAATCTGGAACTTGACAACTCGAGATCTACAATCTATTGATGCATAATATGCATGAAGTCAGTCCATACATAGAATGACATCAAAATCCATGATGTCTAACTCAACTAAATCAGCCATGGTGTTCTTGTGACTGATGGAAATGACAAAATCACGATATACTCGCTCGGCTAGAATAGACTCCCTAACAGGTGTAGAAACACAGAAGGGTTCACAAAGTTTCCCAGGAAGAACATCAAAATTATTTGCAACATAAGGAGTCACAAAAGATAAACTTGCTCCTGGGTCTAGCAAAGCATAAACATCAAGAGAAAAGACTTTGATGATACCAGTGACAACATCTGGAGAGTTCTTTTTCTCTTAACGACTAGTGATCGCATAGAGACGGTTTGCTTCTCCGCAAGTACCGGAAGTGGCTCCTCTAGGTGTAGCCCTGTCTGATGGGGCAACTGATGAAAATTGGGCTCTATTACCCTGATTGATATTACTTTGTCGGTTCTTGGGGCACTATTTCATGAAGTGACCCTCTTGTCCACACTTGAAACAACCTGTGGAACCATCACGACACTTACCCGGGTGGGTTCCACCACACTTAGCACATGCAGGAGCTCATTTACCTCATTGTGCCACACAACCCTGAGACTGCGCAGGTCTAGCTGTGAAGTTCTGCGAATTCTGACCATTATACTCACCTTTGTTTCTGGGTGCAGGTGCACAAGCAGATGATGGAGCAAGTTCCTTTTGATTTTGCTGAAAGGAAGACCGGTTCGCATTATTTCTTGGCTGCCCGGACTCATTCCCTGTCGTCTTAGCCTTCTTATTTCTGAATTCCTCCATATCACTCAGCTTCTCCTCCTCAACCTATTGCACATAGACCATCAACTTTGATATATCCATGTCCCCAATTAGCATCACAGCCCTACCCTCCTTACTCGACATACGAGACATCCCAGCAACATATAGACAAATCATACTCCTCATGTCCGCAACCATCTCTGGAGCATAACGGGATAGTTGGGTGAACTTCAACACATACTCATGAACACTTAATGAATCTTGCTTAAGAGTAAGAAACTCTCGTACCTTAGTCTCTTTCAGTTCTCGTGGAAAGAAACTCCCCAAAAAGGCCTCCTCAAAACAAGTCCAACTCGCAGGTGGTGCTCCCTCAGCTCTACCCTTCTTCCACTGGTCAAACCAAGTCCTACCAACATTCTTCAGTTGATATGCAGCTAGCTCAATTCGCTCAGCATCGCCAACGTGCATGACATCAAACACCTTTTGCAGCTCCTCAATAAAGTTCTTCGGATCATCAGTCGTGCTTGAAACAATGAAACTTGGAGGATTCATCCTCAAGAACTCATGAATCCTTGAAGTATCCGCTTATTCATGTTCCCAACCTGGTTAGTCACAGCCTGACTTAGCATTCGGATTGCTTCCCAAAATTCAGCATTGGTGACCTCTCCTTGGGGTTGCACTTCTAGTTCATTGGGTACCTCTTGTTTTTGCGGCTCCACATTCCTTCTAGTAGGACAACCACGGACAGCTCTTTGTGGAGGAATGATTACTGAAACACACGCACAAGCAAGAATTAGAAGAAACTTTTTAGAGATCAAACTCTAACGCATGAAATGAGTGTGAAAGAAGTGAGGTAATTTCCTAAGTGTTGCAGCCTCCTAATTATAGATGTGCTACGCTTCACACCGATAACTAGGATTCTACAGACACGGCTTCATAGACTCCCTAGGACTCTTGAACTCTGGGCTCTAATACCAAGTTTGTCACGCCCCGAGCCTACATCCTGGACGTGGCTGGCACTTGAGAACCATTGCTGGCCCCAAATGAACCCTTGGCATGGCTTACATATTCAGCGGAAGACTTAAAAGCATAATACAAGGAATCAATGCATCTCTACTCAACTATTTAATAAAATACTTAGAACGTTCAAAGGTCAAACATTCAACTTGGCCAAAGTGGAAACTCAAGTCTTAACATATGAAATAATAATGTAAGACAACTGACTACTAACTGTCTGTGAAGCCTCTAAAACAAAGAGGGATGTCAGGACAGGATCCCCGACAATCCTAACAACTGAAAAGCTAAATAATTATGAAAAGAACCCTCCGGAAAGCAAGGAAGCTCACCAAATGACTCTGAGTGCTCAACCTAATCAACGAGGCACTGGATGTTGATCCTGGTTAAATGTTTCTGCATCATAAAACGATGCAGGCCAACTGGCATCAGTACATTGAATGTACGAGTATGCGAGTGCAATGCTAAACGTAACATAAGCTTGAAAAGAATTTGAAAGGAACACTTACCTTGGCTTTACTCAAATCTTGAATAATTTAACTCAATATAAAGCAACAATACACATGCAATATATAGAAAGCTTTTAAAACAATAGAAAGCAACTCAATTAGTTAAAGAAATCTGATAACAACTCAACTTACTCATATAATAAAGAAAAATAGTTTTTGTGGGAGTTTCTCTCACCGACAACCACCACTATGAGCCTTAGTGGTGATAGAGCGTCTTGCCAACGCCAGCCTCTCCTCAGGCAAAAACTAACGAACTTTTGATCTCATTTTCTGATCTTAAATCGATTAATTCTGATTCTTTTTCTCAAATTCACTTAGGAATGAGATACCCAAGACAAATACACAACATCTAACTCAAACAACTCGAGGAATCAACACTTTAATATCAAGAGACTCCTAAATCTCAACCCAAATTCAAGAACGAAAGCAATTCAAGAACAACTATCAAGAACATTCAACTTACAATCTTTTTAGAATGAATTCACGTTAAATCAAACATGTTTGGCACGTGGGTGAACGAACCCAACGTTATGAAAGTCTCACATACCTCGTAGGGATCACCCCTTGATGAAATCCACAAGTGAAATCCTTACGAACGATGATCTTGGCTCTTTACTCCTTTCTTCTCCTCTTGCGTTCTTTCTCCAAAAACCCTAACTTTATTTTTCAAAAGCATAAACGGAATCCTATCAGTTTAGAGCTTAAAATAATTAACAAAAACGAATTAATTAAGTTGGGTATGGAAAAGGCCATAATACCCTTCCAAAATCCGGATTGGACTTTCCTTATTCGAACAGCCCAACTTCCAATGGTCATATCTCACTCATACGAACTCGGAATCGCACAAACTTGGTGGTGTTGAAAAGATTATTCCAAGATATTTCCTACGATAACTGGAAACACACCTAACACATCCTGAGCTAGGAGTTATGGTCGTTTGAAGTTAACCAAAAACCCAAACTTAACACAACTTACCAAATTTCCAGATTTTTCATTCTTTCCATAAACAACTATTTCCAATTCTAACTCTTCCTAGTTCTTTCAAATAGCGAGATGTTACAAGATATATCTGGGTTATTGTTACTTTCCTGATAAGTCTGAGGTATCATTTCGGACAGCCCGTTGAGATATATTCGCGAGTTATTTTTATTGTTAAGTCCACAAATTTATCTCGAGGATGCTTTCAGGATTTTTTACTTCCCTTTATTCGTCATTAGCATTGCCTCTGTGTCTAAATTGTTATTGAGTATGCATGAGTTGTCTTGTATTTTTTGTGTAGCTTGTGATTGAATTCTTGATATTGTTTGCCTTTTCTCTGTTAGTATGATTTTCCTATATTAGAATTTATCCCTATTATGATAGTATCATTGCATTTCTCTTTATGCATTTGATCTTTCTGAGCTCGATCAACCTATGATGCCTATTGAGTACCCCGTAGTTTGGTATTCTTACTATTTATCTGTATCTTTTTCTGATCCAGCTCCTATACGAGTCACCCTCTGTGAGCATTAGATCTACCTTGGCTGTCACAAACTCAGATCGTGGGGATCTTCTGACGTTTAGAGACTTGTTGCTTTCTCTCTTTTGTACTAACTTATGTTTTGTATTTTTCTTAGTCAGTTCTCATGTACTTTTAGTCTTTCTGTACTTAGCAGTTCCTATATAGGTGACACCAGGTTCGGGGTTAAATCTGTTGTTAGTTTTTCTTCTTGGTCATTTTTTAGCCTTTTGTATAGTTTGTATCGTATGACATACTTATGATATGGCCCGTTCCATTTATTCTATTTCTATTTCTGGTTTTTTATATTATTTCTATCCAAATTGTTATATTCTGCATCTTGTGTTTGGGTTAGGCTTGCCTATTCGGGGATTATATTAGGCGCCATCATGATTCGATTTTGGATTGTGACATATCTATATAGAATCACATTGTTGATATTGTGCAAGATATAGTTCTAAAATCACACTTGTAATTTTAGGTCTTTGTACATAAATATTTTTTAATTTATCAATTGTTAATCACAAAATATATAATACATTTTCAACATAATTTATCAATAGTTATCAACCATGTGTTTGTATGAATTAAATAATTGAATGAAGTATAAATATGTACAATAATTAATTATGATAGAAGCTTTTAAGCAAGAAATAACATATTCATAAGTCATAACCACATGAAAATTGTGAAATTAATTTATTCTTGTCTCTTGATGTCACTTCCTTGTTTTGTGCTTGATGTCATTACAAAGATAATGTTTGGAAATATTGGCAGCAAAATGTATGTCTCTTTTTATATCCTTCAATTTCCACATCCATAATTGATCAGGACAAAGATTTAATTTTGTTTGTTTGATTTTTCCTTGTAAATTATAAAACATTTTATTGTAGGATAAGATTATATTTGTATCATTTCAAAGATCTAAGAAAATATTATTTTTCCTTTATCTATACATATTCATATTTTTGAGATTATGTAAGATACGTTGTTATAAGCAGACTTATATTTATAGGTTTTTATATTAAAATAATATAGAATTCATCAATTTTAAATCACATACAACATATTACTTCTCTAATTCTTGACTTTATTAATAGTTATCAATCGATTGTTTATACCATATTCTATTAACTTACTATAACTAAATAAAACTAATGCACATAAATTATTATCTCCAGCTTAAATTTTTTTTCTTTGGGTGAAAAATCCAAATTTCCTTTATAAAAGCTTTGTCAACTGCATATAACATATATGAAATATTTAATTTTTTGATTTAAGCGTTAATTTGCACAACCTAATAATTAAGAGCCAGCGTCAATTCCTATTATCCAAATTAATAATTCTTGATAAGTGAGATCAATTTGAGGGAGGTTGAATTTTAACCATATATAAAATATGATTTGTATCATTCCAAAGATTTAGTAAAATACTATCCTTTTTTAATCTAAGCAGAATCACATTTATGATATTCTGCAAGATATTATTCTGAAATCACGCTAGTAATTATAGTTCTTTGTACATAAATAATTTTTAATTTATCAATGGTTAAATACAAAATATAGAACATTTTTTCAGCATAATTTATCAATAATTATCAACCATATATTTATATGATAAAATAATTCAATGAAGTAAATATGTACGATAATTTATCATGATAGAAACTTTTAAACAAGAAATAAAATATCTACAAATCACAACCACATTAGAATTGTAAATTAATCTATTTTTGTCTTTTGATAACACACTTTTATTTTTTGCTTGATCTTATTACAAAAATAATTTTTGAGACCGAGCAATATTTTGCACAATGAATCTTCAAATTTCTAGTCAGCTCAATCTGCTCCTCACTTCTTGTTTCTACGATTGCCTGGAAATTAAATATAAAAAATATTAACATATGAGCAAAAGCGTGTGCGTGCGTGCACCACCAATTTCACATTTCAACACATAAAAAATTAAACATAGTCAAAGCACCCATATATCCATTCCCTCAAATTTTGGCATAAATTAATAAGAAAATAATATTATATAAAATGAAGCAGAAAAAGTATATAAGTACGTTGAAAGTGCAGCTCTTGTTGTGGAGGTACTTGGTGGAGTATTTGGATATTGAGGATTTGTCTCAATGACTATTCTCTGCATTCATTTGATTAAATAAAAAAAAAAAAAAAATAGAAAATATTACCACCCTTGAACAATTACAAAAAGTTAATATTCTCACATTATAATAATTATGTTTGCATAAAAAATTACTTGAATAAATTAACTTTTAAACGAGTGTAGTATAAATTAGATTTAGATGTATACTCCTGAACGCAAAGAGAATACATGTGTTAACCTTGGCATTCTTCCTCGATTATTGCTTGCATGTATTTATTTAACATAAAACGTAAGTTGCCCAATACAACTAACAAATCCTTTTATGGTTCTTTCATTGTTCTAATTTGTTTGTATAATAATAATTGTCTTAAATAACATTGTACCCTTGTAGTACGAGCTCTCACAGATCCTCTTGAAGGAAAGGCGGTCCTAATAGAGGCTGCATTGTAACCCTGCTAATAGAGTAACCATAAAAGTAACATTAGCAATGTTGAATTAGGGCAATGGAGTTTTTAAATTGTGACTTTATATTAGTCACTTGATTGTAACTTTATAACTTTATATTATAAACAAAAATGATTCAAAAAAGAAGAAGATGATGATACCTCTGAAGGTAAACTTTTGCCCAGCGTAAATGAGAGTTCAGAAACAGGATTAAACACAGGCCTAGAAAAGATTTTTAAAAAATGCATTAGTTATTCATAGAAATAATATTAATTGACACCTGAAGTTGTCTTGAATATTCAAAAAGACACTTTTTACACAATCTGCATTTTCAATATACAATACTTTTTTAACATGATTTATCAATAATTATCAACCATGTGTTCATATGATAAAATAATTCAATGAGGTATATATATGGACAATAATTTATCATGATAGAAACTTTTAAACAAGAAATAAAATATCCACAAGTCACAACCACATGAGAATTGTAAATTAATTTATTTTTGTCTCTTGATAACACACTTTTATTTTGTGCTAGATCTTATTACAAAAATAATTTGACAATACTTATTTTGACCGAGGAATATTTGGCACAATGAATCTTCAAATTTCTAGTCAGCTCAATCTGTTCTTCACTTGTTGTTTCTACGATTGCCTGGAAATTAAATATAAAAAATATTAACATATTAGCAAAAGTGTGTACGCGCGCGTGCGTGCGTGTGTTGTGTGTGATATGGGTGTGCGCGTGAGTATCCGCGCGCGTGCGTGCGTGAATAAAAATAGATTACAAAAACTTGAATTCGACGACAGAAGGCAGAAGAAAGGATCCACTTGTTGACCATTCTCAGCATAGTTTGGATTATATAAAATGTTCAGAATTGGTCTGCACCACCAATTTCACATGTCAACACATAAAATATTAAACATAGTCAAAGCACCCATATATCCACTCCCTCAAATTTTGGCATAAATTAATAAGAAAATAATATTATATAAAATGAAGCAGAAAAAGTATATAAGTACGTTGAAAGTGCAGCTCTTGTTGTGGAGGTACTTGGTGGAGTATTTGGATATTGAGGATTTGTCTCAATGACTATTCTCTGCATTCATTTGATTAAATAAAATAAATAAATAAATAGAAAATATTACCACCCTTGAACAATTACAAAAAGTTAGTATTCTCACATTATAATAATTATGTTTGCATAAAAAATTACTTGAATAAATTAACTTTTAAACGAGTGTAGTATAAATTAGATTTAGATGTATACTCCTGAACGCAAAGAGAATACATGTGTTAACCTTGGCATTCTTCCTCGATTATTGCTTGCATGTATTTATTTAACATAAAACGTAAGTTGCCCAATACAACTAACAAATCCTTTTATGATTCTTTCATTGTTCTAATTTGTTTGTATAATAATAATTGTCTTAAATAACATTGTACCCTTGTAGTACGAGCTCTCACAGATCCTCTTGAAGGAAAGGCGGTCCTAATAGAGGCTGCATTGTAACCTTGCTAATAGAGTAACCATAAAAGTAACATTAGCAATGTTGAATTAGGGCAATGGAGTTTTTAAATTGTGACTTTATATTAGTCACTTGATTGTAACTTTATAACTTTATATTATAAACAAAAATGATTCAAAAAAGAAGAAGATGATGATACCTCTGAAGGTAAACTTTTGCCTAGCGTAAATGAGAGTTCAGAAACAGGATTAAACACAGGCCTAGAAAAGATTTTTAAAAAATGCATTAGTTATTCATAGAAATAATATTAATTGACACCTGAAGTTGTCTTGAATATTCAAAAAGACACTTTTTACACAATCTGCATTTTCAATATACAATACTTTTTTAACATGATTTATCAATAATTATCAACCATGTGTTCATATGATAAAATAATTCAATGAGGTATATATATGGACAATAATTTATCATGATAGAAACTTTTAAACAAGAAATAAAATATCCACAAGTCACAACCACATGAGAATTGTAAATTAATTTATTTTTGTCTCTTGATAATACACTTTTATTTTGTGCTAGATCTTATTACAAAAATAATTTGACAATACTTATTTTGACCGAGGAATATTTTGCACAATGAATCTTCAAATTTCTAGTCAGCTCAATCTGTTCTTCACTTGTTGTTTCTACGATTGCCTGGAAATTAAATATAAAAAATATTAACATATTAGCAAAAGTGTGTACCTGTGCGTGTGTTGTGTGTGATATGGGTGTGCGCGTGAGCATCCGCGCGCGTGCGTGCGTGAATAAAAATAGCTTACAAAAATTTGAATTCGACGACAGAAGGCAGAAGAAAGGATCCACTTGTTGACCATTCTCAGCATAGTTTGGATTATATAAAATGTTCAGAATTGGTCTGCACCACCAATTTCACATTTCAACACATAAAAAATTAAACATAGTCAAAGCACCCATATATCCACTCCCTCAAATTTTGGCATAAATTAATAAGAAAATAATATTATATAAAATGAAGCAGAAAAAGTATATAAGTACGTTGAAAGTGCAGCTCTTGTTGTGGAGGTACTTGGTGGAGTATTTGGATATTGAGGATTTGTCTCAATGACTATTCACTGCAATCATTTAATTAAATTAAATAAATAAATAAAAAATGTTACCACCCTTGAACAATTACAAAAAGTTAATATTCTCACGTTATAATAATTATGTTTGCTTAAAAAATTGCTTGCATAAACTAACTTTTAAACGAGTGTAATATAAATTAGATTTAGATGTATACTCCTGAACGCAAAGAGAATACATGTGTTAATCTTGGCATTCTTCCTTGATTATAGCTTGCATGTATTTATTAAACATAAAATGTAAGTTGCTCAATACAACTAACAATCCCTTTTATGGTTCTTTCGTCATTCTAATTTGTTTGTATAATAATAATTTTCTTAAATAACAGTGTACCTTTGTACTACGAGCTCTCACAGATCCTCTTAAAGGAATGGCGGCCCAATTAGAGTCTGCACTGTGGAGAAACCATAAAAGTAACATTAGCAATGATTAATTAGGGCAATGGAGTTTTTTAGTTGTGACTTTATATTAGTCACTTGATTGTAACTTTATAACTTTATATTTTAAACAAAAATGATTCAATAAAAAAAAAGATGATACCTCTGAAGGTAAATTTTGGCCCAGCGTAAATGAGAGTTTAGGAACAGGATTAAAAACAGGCCTAGACAAGAGAAAAAAAATCATTAGTTATTCGTAGAAATAATATTAAATAACACCTGAAACTGTTCTGAATTTTTAAAAAGACACTTTTTACACAATCTGCATTATCAATATACAATACATTTTTAACATGATTTATAAATAATTATCAACCATGTGTTTATATGATAAAGTATTTCAATGAAGTATATATATGGACAATAATTTATCATTATAGAAATTTTTAAACTGGAAATAAAATATCCACAAGTTACAACCACATGAGAATTGTAAATTAATTTATTTTTGTCTCTTGATAACACACTTTTATTTTGTGCTTGATCTTATTACAAAAATATTTTTTGACAATACTTATTTTGACCGACCAATATTTTGCACAATGAATTTTCAAATTTCTAGTCAGCTCAATTCGCTCCTCACTTGTTGTTTCTACGATTGCCTGGAAATTAAATATATATTAAAAATATTAACATATTAGCAAAAGTGTGTGCGTGTGTGTTGTGTGTTGTGTGTTGTGTGTTGTGTGTTGTGTGTGTGTGCGCGTGCGTGAATAAAAATAGCTTACGAAAATTCAAATTTGACGCCAGAAAGCATAAGAAAGGATCCACTTGTTGATCATTCTCAGCATAATTTGGATTATATAAAATGTTGGGAATCGGTCTGCACCATCAATTTCACATTGCAACACATAAAAAATAAAACATAGCCTAAGCAACCATATATCCACTCCCTCAAATTTTGACACAAACTATAAAGAAAATAATATTATATAAAATGAAACATAAAAACTATATATGTACATTGAACGTGGATCTCTTGTTGTGGAGGTACTTGGTGGAGCATTAGGATATTGAGGATTTGTCTCAATGGCTATTCTCTGCATTCATTTGATTAAATAAAAAAAAATGTTACCACCCTTGAACAATTACAAAAAGTTAATATTCTCACATTATAATAATTATGTTTGCTTAAAAAATTATTTGCATAAATTAACTTTTAAACGAGTGTAATATAAATTAGGTTTAGATATATACTCCTGAACGCAAAGAGAATACATGTGTTAATCTTGGAATTCTTCCTCGATTATAGCTTGCATGTATTTATTTAACATAAAACGTAAGTTGCCCAATACAACTAACAAACCCTTTTATGGTTCTTTCGTCGTTCTAATTTGTTTGTATAATAATAATTTTCTTAAATAACACTGTACCCTTGTACTACGAGCTCTCACAGATCCTCTTTAAGGAATGGCGGCCCTATTAGAGTCTGCATTGTAGCCCTGCTAATAGAGGAACCATAAAAGTAACACTAGCAATGATGAATTAGGGAAATGTAGTTTTTTAATTGTGACTTTATATTAGTCACTTGATTGTAACTTTATAACTTTATATTATAAACAAAAATGATACAAAAAAAAGAAGAGGATGATACCTCTGAAGGTAAATTTTGGCCCAGCATAAATGAGAGTTCAGGAACAGGATTAAACACAGGCTAAGACAAGAGAAAAAGACATGCATTAGTTATTCGTAGAAATAATATTAATTGACACCTGAAGTTGTTCTAAATTTTCAAAAAGACACTTTTTACACAATCTGCATTATCAATATATAATACTTTTTCAACATGATTTATCAATAATTATCAACCATGTGTTTATATGATAAAATAATTCAATGATGTATAAATATATACAACAATTTATCATGATAGAAACTTTTAAACAAGAAATAAAATATCCACAAGTCACAACCACATGAGACTTCCAAATTATGGTCTCATTCTTGCAGCTGAATTAATTCCACATGTGTCGGGTTGGTAGAAGTATCAACGGACCGTAGGTGGCATCCGTAGGTGACAAGGGAAATGAAGTAAAATGTTTGGGAAATTTTAAAGACCTACGGTGGCCATGTACGGTCCGTTGGTAGACCTACCAACCGTACATGGGCCCCATCGTTGGAATGACCAAAAATCAAGTCTCTAACCCCTACCTATGGTAGACCAGGGCGGACCGTAGTAGGACCTACAGACCGTAGGTCTGAACTATTGGTGGAGGCTTGACAGTTTTATTTTAAGGACTTTTGGGTCTTTTCCTAATTATTCTAACCCAATACTATGTTATTTTACCTTCTATCGTAGTCCCTATATAAACGTTTTCCCCCAAATTTCCCAATTGAATTCATTCTCCTAAAATCTCAAAAGTTGATCAAGTTCTTCCCCAATATTTTTCTCTCTAAAGCTTGAAGAAGAAGTCTAAGGTTTCAAGATCAAGTCTCAAGTTCACCATTTATTGTGGGTTTTTGACATCAAGATATGATAGTATTCACCTATTGAGTCATTTCCTCCGTAGGGTTCCTAAATTCTCCAATTTTACAAGCTAGAACCTCCAATTGAAATTAGGGTTTTTGTTCAATCTCATGGGTTCTTTTCAATTATGATCTAATTGATTGTTTTATGTCTTTTTATGCATGAATTGAGATAATTGCATGTGTTTAAGTTAAATTCACTCGAACCCATGCATGATCCATGATTTCTAGACTATGATCGTATGATGAAGCTTTTGAACTATGAAAGATGAATTTGTGAAGATATGCATGTTTCATTATGAAATTGATGAAAATGAGTTAAGGTTGATTTGAGAGTAAAATATTGATGTTGTTGTTGTGAAATGATTTTCTCACCTAAAGGATTCATAAGGTTGAAAGGTTTTCTCACCTAAGTTGAATCAAGATTAAGGAGCTATTCTAATGAACTCTAGCTTGTATTGACTACTTGATGTGCCCTTTCATGGATAAGAAGATAAGTTAATCTTAATGACTATTATGTGAGATTTATGCTTAGCACCGAGAGGATATTGAGATGAAAACTCTCCCGTAATTGAGGCCGGGTTTCTAGTAGCAATCTCCCTATCCCATAATTATATGCCACCATAGGATCATTATTTTAGATAGACAGTAGCTAGTGGATCCGCCTAAGCTAGAAGTTTATGATTATTACCTTGGCAAGTAAGGACATCTCTTTTCGGTGTGGGATAGACACCGAATTTCATGTTATAGCTCACATGATCTATGTCGGTTAAAAGTAAATATCCCACAAGAATGAACTAAGGTTACTTTTTAAAAGTATCTCAAATGTATTTTAAAGATGTTTAGCTTGCATTGACCATGATTATGACTTATGTTTTCTAACATGTTATTCTATGATTTATCTTGGTCATTGCATGTCATGTAAAGCCCCTTTTAGCATGATTTCATAACTCTTATGTATTGCTATCATATTTAGTACATGGAATGTACTAACACATATTTTTGCCTACATTATTTTACTAATGTATAGGAAAGAAGAAACAATTGAGTGACATGATTTTTTTTTAAATCTGACATAATTATTGTTATGGCAGTGACATCATGATGATGTGGCACGAGTGTGAAACACTTTCTCATCATGTGACTGGTTGTATTGCGTCGGGATTGAAATAAATTCACTTTTAAGTAATTTAGGTGTATAATAGATCGTCACAATAGTTTAAGTGTGTAACTGATTCTTCGTGACAAACTTGTGTGTGTGTGTGTGTGTGTGTGTGTGTGGGGGGGGGGGGGTTATGCCTTCCCTCAAATATAATACTAGAGGTTGGCGTAGTGATTCAGAGAATTCAAACTCCACCAATAGATTTCAAGTTCAAATTGTAAACATTACATTTTTATTTGGGAACTTACATAAATACACTATATTAAAAACATATTTACCATTTATAGCAATACCATTTATTTCACTTGATCTCTTTTAATACATTTATAATACAGTTTTAATACATATTTCAAAGAACAATTTATTATTCACATATAATACAAGTTTTGTTGATGGATAATACACTTATAATACAATGTATCAATTTCTTAACAAACAAGCATAATATATTTTTAAAAAACAATTATAATTCATATATATTGCATACATAATTTTCTTTTAATATATATTACAAATTTAACATAGTATTGATATGTAATGCTATAAATGGTAATAAATAAAAAATATCGCTAAAATCAATAATTATTTAATAAAAGGTATCTATCCAAGTAATTTTTCCTTTTTATTTTTCAAACCCAGTACTTAAAATAATGGATTCAGTCGGTACTTCCATGTTGTATAACAATATTACTAATAGGCCTAACCCATCGGTAGCCCCTTAAAATTAACACTAGTTTTCACTTAGACACTCTAACTAGACTTTGTTTATTTTAGACACCTCATCTCATGTTCCGTTGGGTCCTTTTAACACTTTTTGTTGACATGACATAGTGAGTGTGGTACACTCCTTACCAGTGGAGAGCTTATTTAACCTATTTTTATTTTTTATTTTTTCTTCTTCTTCCCCATTTTAGCCACCATTTTCTATAACTTAAACTCCTTCCATGGAGAAATGGATCTAATGCTACTACAACACCAAGAGATTTCAAGCTTAAACAATATTTCTTATTTTGTTGTCATTCTTCCTCGTCAAGATATGTTTTGAAAATAATTGAAATGCATTTTTTAAAAAGTTATAGGAAATTCTTTTAATAGAAACTCTTTGTTTAGATTTGAAGATGTTATTTTTATTTGAAGTTCCAAGTAAGATGAATTAGTTTTGCAAAGAGATTATGCTTTCATAAAATATTTTTTTCCAAATAATTAAATTACTATGAAAGTACTTTGGAGAAAGACAATCTAGATTGAGAAGAGGTTGGGCTTCGGGGGGTGGGGTGGGAGGTGGTGGAGAAGATGATTTGAGTGTGGGAGGGGTAGGGAGTTGTGAACTTTGGAGAAGACAATCTAGCGGGGGAGGGGTTGAGGATCCGGGGTAGGGGGTGGTGGAGAAGAGGACTATTCAAGTGGTTAATTTTTATAAAAATTATTTGGATAAAAGTTGCAACTTGTCATTAAGTCATTGGCCTTTTTTTCCACTCGAAATTCATTATTTAAAAATTATTTTCAATATATATGCCATGTGTCTTTATTTAATTCGATACGTCATCGGCGAGTGTGTTACACACACCTTGCACATTTGATTGATTATAAAAAAAAAAGTGTCAAAATAACACAACAAAACATGACATGAGGTGTCTAAAATGCACAAAACTTAATTAAGGTGTCTAAGTGAAAATTAGTGTCAACTTTAGGGGGCCCGGATTAGGCCTTACTAATAATACTACCTCTCATGGGATTGACCCCATTGGGATTCTCATGATTGAAGTTTGATAAAATTCTCCTCTTTGACCAACAAAAAAAAATCACAATGGGAATAAGTCCAAACACTGTTTTGCATTAATGACAACAAAGAAGTTAAGTATTAAGTTATCATTTAACTTAAACAGTATCTATTATTATAACTAGACATGAATGTCCGTGACGTGGAATGGAAATTTTATGTCTCTTCAACTCATTTCTAATTATTCTTATGATTTACACAATTTATAAATAACAATTATCTATGTTCAATGTTCAATGTTCAATGTTCAATGTTCAATGTTCATTTTCATTTTCTTATTCTTTCTTTTTATCAGTTTAGTTTTTTCCTCTTTTTAAATTGTTTTTCTTCATCTTTTTCATCAATCATGTACTTAATAATGTCACCATATGATCTTCATTTTGATAAAGATTATAGATATGCACTTAATAATGTCACCATATGTTCATATGGATGTTCACATTAGTTTGGTACAAGTTCATCAAAATGAATAGTTACAAAACTACAAAATATGACAAACATTAATATATATTTAAAATAAATAGCTACAGTTTATTTTTTTTATATCATATGGATATAACTACACAATAAATAGCAAAGTTAATTACATATAAATAATCAGAAAAGTTATTACTATTAAATAGGAATGTTATTATTACACACCTAATTTATTATGTCTAGACATGTTTTATGTGATTGGTTCTCATGTTTACCCTCAGTAATACTTTCTCTTTCATCAATCTTCCTATATCACAAAATTTATGTATTATTCTCCCAAATTTCTTTCAATTTAAGATCTTTTTGATGATTCTAGGAGCATTTTTTGTAATTTGAATTCATTAAATATCTTTTAATTGTTTTTTTCCTCATGTTTATGAAGATCATATTTGTATGCATATATATTGCATCTATTTTTATAGGCTTTCGATTGAAGAATTATTTGTTTCTACATTACAATGGCAATAGTTATAAATTAAAAAAAGTAGTACAAGAGGAACATGAGCAAAAAGAGATTGAAGTTTGTGTGATTGTCAAATTTGTATACAGTAGATTAGTTATATACATAGATACTTGTATTCTAATATTAACACAAGTATCTATGTATATAAATACTTGTATTCTAATATTAACACAAGTTGAAATGGTGACTTGTATTCACAAATTACCATTTGTATTCTAATTTTAACACAAGTTGAAATGATGATTTGTGAATACAAGTATATTTGGATACTTAAGTAGTCTATCGAATTTGAAAGGTTGATTAAGCAATACAAGTATAATTGGATGCATTAATACTATATTTTTATAAACAAATACATGAGTTAACACCAAGCCTCACGTATTATAGGAAAAACTTGACCAAAAAGAGATTGTCGTTTGTTGGCCTTTTCATTTTTTTTATACAGTCAAATACTTGCACACTTTGATACCTACACATTCTATTATTTTTATTTTTATTTTTGTTTTTGAGTTGTCAAATGTATCCATCTTTTGTTTAACAAGAATGTATTCATATTTATACTATATTGGTGATTCATTTTTTGTTTAACAATGTGTTCATTTTTCAAATTATCATGTTCATATACTAAAGTGTTATACTTTATCTTGTTTAATATATTAATACATTAAGTTTTTACAAATACTTGTATCCTTAATAAATTAATACTTTATATTTTATAAATATAGATACCAATTTGAATTTGTACAATTAATAAATTTCCTTATTTAGTTCATTGTAATTAAATGTATAAATAGAAAAATAAAAAACATATACAATAATACAGCTAGAAAAAGACATAAATTGTAGTCATTTTTTATAAATACCATACTTATAGCTATTGAACTTTAATAACCCTATAAATATGGTCATTTTTGTAAGTTTGGGCAAAAATTAATTAATAAATCATCCCATCTTAAAAGCTCATCTTTTCTTCATTACATTACATTATATGTAGAGAGCAGAGAAAAGGGAGAAAATTAGAAAGTAAAATCTGAGTCTCCATAAAAAAAAAATAGAGGATTTCGGAGGGATATTAATGGATTTTTCTCAATATGCAGACTCTCATAGTCCAAAATTTGGATATATTACCCGTTAACTTTTGATTTTCTATGGTGAATGTGTGTTAATTTATTAGTGTAACGTGCCATCTTACACGCACGCATATGTGCACTTATTTTAAAAAATAAAGTTGGAACATACGGAGTTTATGCACAACTCTAGCCGTTGTTGGAAACTAAAGAGATGACAACATTTATGTACATCAAAACAAAGGTACATACATTAGTTATTATCAACGTAACGGGCTATAATTTTATATTTAGAAATCTACATTTTAAACTTTGAGTGTGCACCTCATTCTTAGTAGAAGTTTTTCATATGACCATCACGAAGAAGAAGAAGAAGAGCATACAATTAATGGGGCCCTCGTCTTTTAAGAAACTAATGAAGAACCACTCCACCTCATTTTGTTTGTAAGCATCTGTCAATTCATAAAACTTCTCCGCATTTTGAAATTGATGCAAAACATTAATGTAACACAACTAATTTCTATCATAATATCCCCACAGTACAATAAAAACATGGAAGGATGAATTTTATTATGAGTGTTGATTTTTTAAAAAGCAGAATAAAATTTCATATTACTACTGGTCAGTAGTATGCAATTTCACATAACTATTATCAATATTTGAGCATGATTTTTTCTTCACTACTTAGGGAGGACTGTAAAATCCCTAATTTAATTTTTTTTTTCTCCTGGTCATGATACCTAGAACCCTGTATGAGTACATGTGTTCGCTAGAAAAAGGAAAAAGCTCTCATTTTGCATGATCTTTCTCCTATAACTGAAATCTCCATCAGAAGTACACATATTCCCAAGACCACAAAAACAAAAGATAATTATGATATCGAGAAAAATTGAATAAAAGTATTCTAATTTTTTTAATTTTTTTCCTTAAGATGTTGGTACAAAGAGAATAAAACGCGAAGAGGAAAAAAAAAAAAAAACCAAAAATTCGATGCAAACCTAAAACAATGAAGTATCTAATAAGCAACAAATTTTGTATCAAAATTGTGAACTTCACGTTCAACCGCATGCAAAACTAACAAGTGAAGATAATCAGATGCAAAATGCTCTAGTGACGCGAAAACACGTGTTCTCCAAAACATAACACTCATCTTAAGAAAAAGGTATTAAGTGACTAAAGCTAATTTAAAAGACATGAAGCACACATGTTGATACCAAATTTTTAACTCATTCTTCTAATATAGTAGAATATATATACATAAGGATTCAAAAACCATAAGTATTTTCTTCCCTGCTAGTAGGTGAAGGAATATCTTCTGGATCTCTTTTGGGCCTTACCCATCTACCATAAGAATTACACTCTAACCCCTTGTGGGCCAATTGGTACCAACAAGTAGGAATTCTTAACTCATCTACAAGCATATCACATGCCTTGTTCACTAGTGCCACATCCCTTTTAGCATTAGACCTAAATGTTGAACTACTACTCACAAAACCATCTACTAAATGAAGGTATGTCTCAAGCATATGAATCCCTATAAAATTGAACCCCCTTTTAAGATAAGGTGAAGACCTAACATCAAGCTTCAATTCAGCACCAACATGTGTGTAAATCCACTCTAATGTCCCAGTAAGATCGTCGAATTTTTGTAGACTTTCATTCAAAACTATTCCGGGCATTCGAGGGACTAAGTCCTGTTTCACTGTAACACGTAAAATTTTGACTCCCATTTGATAAAGCTCATCGCGAAATGCAATATTCCCAACTCTTGGGGCTGCAAATGAAATAACACTAATTGGAAGTTTTGGAAAATTTGCTGCTGATTCATAAGCATTTAGTAGAGCAAGTGCACCCCCTAGGCTATGTCCTGTTATTGTGAGGCTAACTTGTTCAGCACTTTTTGTTTTGTAAAAATCTACCAATGTTTTCAATTCTTTCATGACTTGTTCTGAGGCACTTGATTTGTTGTATCTAGTTGAATCACACTTAGATGTGTAAATACTAAGAAAACCATGTTCTACTTTTGAGTCCATATGTCCAATTGACTCTAATTTCCTCTGCATATTTTCATACCATTCTGAAGGTGTCACTGTGCCTCTCCATGCCACAACAATATCTCTCCTCCCAATTCGTCGCGATTCTTCATCATCACTAACTGCCACAAAACCAATCCAATTTGAATCTTTGCTCCATGTGTATGTCAATTTTGATCTTTCAAGCCATTGGGGCATATCTATTTGTGACATAGCATAGATGTACTTTGTAACTTTGTAGCCACTCTTGTTAAGTCCTGACTTATCAAACAATTTATGACTATTGTACATGCAACTTCCACAATACTCAGAGAATGAGTCAATATCTAATGCATCATAAGTTGCTTGAGCAAACTCACCATATTTTACAATTTCTCGACGAAGCAAAGGATGGAGTGGATCAAGAAGTCCTTCCCATTCATGAACACCATGAATGTCGCGCCATCGATCGGATATGTCCTCCTTAGGTGACATGGTAGGTGTGTTGGCCTTGTCTTCATGAATATTGTTCAAAGTAGAATGAGTACTAGGAGGAGGATCATTCTTTTGAATGTTTAAAAGGTTTGACAATTTTTCACCAAGCCTATTTGATTTCTTTGAGGTTTTAACAACATCTTGGTAGGCATAGACCTTGGGAACCCTATTTTTAGTTAGGTCAAGGTTGTGATGGTGGAGATGTGTGACGAGGGGGAGGTGGATTGCTTTCATGGTGGCTTGAAAAAATATGGAGAAGTTGTAAATGAGAATTTGAGTTGGAACTTGAATTTTACTATAATATTTAAATGATGTGGGGTGGTTGGAAATTGTCAAATTAATAAAGAAAAAGAGGATTTCAATATTCAAAAACAAGCAGCCATTTGGACGTATATTATTTGATTAAAAATGGCCCAACATAAATATCACGCGTTAGGCAAGAAAAAGGAATCTTTCAGTATTAAGAAACAACCCATGAAGTATCCAGCAGGAATTGGTTCAATACATAATATTTTAAATGACCATATATATGGTATTTATTAGTGTAGTATAAAATATCGAGTGCGACTATGTTTTTATGTAATATTACAATTCACTCATTTATTTTTATACTTGCATTTGTACTTCCTTTTCTTATATATTAGGTAGATCAAAATTTTGCTTTTATGGATTTATATTACACATTTGACTTTTTTTTAATTTTCTATGTGTGTATTTTTTAATATATATTGTAACATTCCTCCGTAAACTCAACCCAATCATTTGAAACAATAACGCGGGAATACCCCTAAGAATTGAAAGTCACCATACCAAAATATAAATCCAACTGGGGATGCAATCCCAAAAATTAAACATTCTAAATCAAAAGTCTGTATCCGAACAAGTGGACAAGAAAATATAGAGAAATCCCTAGAAGCTTGAAAGATGAAGCTCACCCTTGGATTCGATTGAGAGTTTTTGGGGTTAGTCTGACTATCCTCATTCAAGTTTGTAGGCGTGCGAATAAGAGGGTAGTAGGCGATTTTTTATGAATTGAATGGGACTTCAGCTTCGACAATCGTATCCAGTATCTCTCAACTAAGGTCTCGGCCATTGGAAGATTCGTTGCACTCAATAAGAAAAGAAGCAAGTGCAGTATCAGTACAAAAACCATTATCAACTGGTAGGATCAGGCGGCCAGTCCAACATACGCATATAAGTAATTCATAACTAAATAGAATCACAAGGAAATATACAATCTAGCAACAAACATTAGTCACATGACATGAAAACCACAAAAGGAATTAACCAATGCATGACATGTCGCACACGATCATAATGCAAGTATCGGTCCTCTCATGGAACCTCAAACCAAACTATAGTATCATACCAGGCATGGTATTCGACCCAACCGTATATAATCATATCAGGCGTGCTATCCGAGTCAATCAACAATATTCTGTATCAGCATGATACCTGAGCCAACCGACAAGCACAACAAGCATGCATAAATACATTACACCACAACATGAATCAACCCACAACACAATGAACAAGACTACTTGAGCCCACAAGTTACAATTCCAAGTTCATTCCATCTGCTTCCTATCACACATTACACAACATGACTCTTCAAGTAATAAACATGTAAATACACATATCCTGGGAGCATATAACTATCACCTACCTCGAATCAAGCCCTTTGAAAACTCTAAATAGCAAAGTTTCCCCCTTGCAAAGTGCCTTGACTTGTTCTTGATCCAAAATAAACAATATAACATTCAATCAATAACAAATAACCTATTAATTTACCCGGATAGCTAACAAATCCCAACCCCTCCCAAAATGAGATCATCTTCCCCAACTAATTAGGGATCCTTCCCACTATGAATTCATGCTCAAAGATTTCTCTAATTTTAACCACCTAGTTTTTAAGGCTTAAGAAACATTTAACAAGATTGGGGAGTTGAATTCTTACCTTAACCGGTGATTTTCGTGGAAAAACGGATGCATGTTGTCCAAATTCATCCCTCCCTACTTTAAGAACTCAACTTGTAGAGCATAGGAGTTTTGGACAGTTTTCTGCATAAAATCATGATTCTCTTGCTATAGCAACTTTAGCCTCGCTATAGCGACGCCGCTATAGTAGCAACTTACTATAGCGCTCTGAGCAACGCTATAACGAGAAGTTGTCCTCTGTAGCGAGGTCGACAGATTTCCTGCGGCTCAACATAAAAAAAATAAGCCTTTTTTATAACACAAACTCTTTCCTTGACGTCCTGACTCATATTTTCACGCCAAGATAAACTTCATGAATTTTACTTACTCGAATTCTATTTTGAAAGGCCTTATGAATTTCTTAATGTTTTGGCTATAATTATACATCACTCAAATCTAAATAAAAGACCAAATCCTTTCTCAGATAGCCCTAGACATCACCTAGCCCAGATCCCATATAAGCTAGCTTAGCCAAGAAAATATTAAATTACTATCCGAAAAGTTTTCTTGCCAAAATTCCTTCCCTATGGACTTATTCTTAACGACTGGGTCAAGTCCTTACAGTTATATTCTGATATTTTTATGATTTAACAAACTATAGAGAAGCAGGACAAGTCAATGGAAGGCAGTCGTAAAGCTACAGAAACTGCAACGGTAGGTGGGCACAACAACAGAGGTGCAACATGGGCAGAAGTCATCGACCAATGACATGCTCTTAGGTTGTTTTGTCTCTCGTATACATTTGATACATTGATAAGAAACAACCTAGTTTTTGCAATCAAGTTTATTCACGAAGTAAAAATAGTCATTTCAGAGAAGATCATAGCTCATACTCAACAACGGACTTGATCGGATGTTGCAGCGTCTTAAGTTGTTCTTTGAATTTAGTGTCTTGTGCTCTCATATTGTAGATATATTCTTAAGTTATAAAGGATAATAGACCACATCAGTTCTTTCATTGTGATTTAAGTCATTGGCTAGAGTTCGTCGTCTTATAGTCGGTGAAGTCTATGTTAACTAGATATAATTGATATAGGGGACAATAAAGTTATTGCTTCGAGTCTTGTAATATAAGTGTTACAAGGTGGGTAGAGACGTAGAGTTAAGAGTTTAATATAAGTCATCAGATAAAACTAAAGATTGATTTACTTGTTTTTGTACAATTACATCATCAAAAATTGCGCAAACAAGTTAATATAAGTCAAATTTATACTTAAAACCAGTTTAAAATATTGAGAAATTACACAAAGAACTAAATAAATAATAGAAGTGCTTGGACGTTTCAAAAATCGAACTATTTTAGATGAATTTCAATATTTCATTCCATCAATATAAAAAGACATATATAACTAGGAATTATTAGAAGATAATTAATAAATAAATAAACTTTTAATCAGGGACGATTTTGAGGTGGATCACCTTTTTTACATGGAAACAAATCATTAAAATTTAGTAATATACTCCTTTGATTTCCTTCAACTTGTTCACTTTGTAATTTTGTATTTTCCTTCAGAAATTATTGCTCAAGTGTTTATTTTACTAAATTTTAGTTATTAATAGTACTTTAAATTTTGATTTACTATTAATATTCCAATTAGTTTGATAAATGACTAATTGGTGATAAGGATATAATTTTAGAAAAAATAAATAGTAAAAGGAAAAAAAATATTTCATATATACTTGAAAAATAAAAAGGAAGGGAGGAATTACTAAATTTATTCAGATTCCAAGAAATCAGTAAAATCAATATTAAATCCGAAAACTGTATGCATATATTCTCTTCATATCCACGTGTGTAATTAAATTGGAAAACGAAATACGTTATACTTTAGTCCTCTCTATTCAATATATTAAAAATAATTATTTAATTTAATTTATTTTATTTTGAAAATTAAGAGATAAATTATTATTTACATCTATTTATTCTTGTTATTAAATATTATTTATTTTTTAATACTTAGTTAACTTATAATCAATAAGATATTACTCCTCTATTTTTTAAAGAAGTATAACAACGCAATAAGTAAAAATGGACGGAGGAAATAATAAAGTGGAAAATAAACGTGTTAAGCCGAAATCAGTTAATAGTGTTGTCGATGTTGTGACTTGTGGTGCTGCTGCTTTAATCAAACGTTGACAGGGCAACAATGACTTCTGCACTTTGGTGGGCTTATCTAATAGCGCGGCTGATTTATTTAGAAACTGTACGATTTGAGGTGTGAATGTGAAATAAGAAAAGATATTTTTTAGATTGAATCAAAAAGGTATATTTTGGTTCAACCTTTCATCGTACTTTTTTACTGTCGATAAATTAATTAGAGGTCATGCCATAGATTTTATTTTATATTGTATTGAAGACAGTAGAAATTTGGAAGTCTTTTATTCTTCTTCGTGCATTATTTTCGTGCATCATAGTATATTCATTAATCTTATACTGCACATCAAAATTATTAGATGGAAAATATTTGCTCCCTGACCATAAATCAATTAAGAGAAAAATTGATCATAATTTATTGGTCTGATGCATACAATTATTTTTGTATGTAATATCGTATTTCATATCAACACATGAAGGTTTATTTTCATAAGCAATGATTTCACTATTTATTTGAGACATTTAATGTCAGATCATCTTGAATATTTATCAATATTATCAAGATAAATTGTCTTGATTACATATTCTGAAAGTTGCGCTCTTAACTCAATTATCTTGCACAATAATTTTGTGAATGTCAAATTGCAAGTTTACAACAAACGCACATGTAATTATCTTATAAATGCATCTATTTATCATATCACATGATAGGTGAACGGACCCATATTCACCTTTTATATTTTTCAGAATTTAGTGATTTAGTCCCAACATTAGTTGATCCAATCAACTTGTCATAAGAACAAGAAACAAAAAGAATTCTTGAAGAATCTTCTAGTTCTTCAATGTATGTCCATTACTCAGTATGCACATCTTTGGGATGACCAAATTATTCATGCCAACTAATAAAATTATTAGTACTCGTAAACTCCAAGTTTACTATGTCATGTGCCTTTTGCTTTAGTAAATTTCTAATTTACTATTATATGAGCAAATTTAGATTTACTACTCCGAGAGTAATTTTAAGATTTATTTCTTCTCAATCACTCTACCTCTTTGGAAGGTGAGTCGTGATTTCATCACGATAAAATACATATCTGTATTGATTAAATTTGTTTTACACTATCACTTTCACTTTAGCATTGAGTTTATTTAATCCCAATTGGTAGATATTAATCATTAAATGCTTGAGATGAAAATTCTACATTGTTATCAAGTCGAATGGACTTAATCTGATTAGCCGAAAATTGTGCCACTAATCATATTATTTGTGCCAATAATTTTACAAACGCCAAGTTACGAGATGACATTAGGCACACATGAGACCATCTAGAAGAGACATCTATTAGGACCATGAAGTATCTAAACAACTCATTAGGTGGGTGAATAGGTCCACAAATATCCCCATGTAAGCGTTTCAAGAACGCAGGGGACTCAATCTCAACTTTCGTTGATGATGGTCTCACAATTAACTTGCCTTGATAACAAGAAATACAAGAAAATTCACCATTTAAAAGAAACTTCAAGTTCTTTAATGGATGTCCATTTGAATTTTCTATAATTCGTCTCATCATTATAGACTCATGTAAGATGTCCCAGACGATCATGCCAAAGTATGAAAGTATTGGAGTAAACTTCTTATTTACTATAGAATGTGCTAGAATTGTACTAATTCTTGTTTAATACAAGCCTGAAGATAAAGCATGAAACTTTTCAATAATACATGTCTGCCCAGAGACATTCTTGGTAATACAACGTCCACGATCAAAGGTCGCGGCCGTTTTCACTCCTAGCATGGTGGCTCACACCTCATTCACTTCAGAGAATTGATTGATATTTTGAGCATATCAAATTATGATAGTTTTAGTACCCATTCCATGTTCATGTACATTATTCAATCACTTGTCTTCTTTTCAGACATATTATGCACTGCTACCACATTCACTTTAATGAATGGAGCGATTTCAATAAAATAAATTTCATGACTAATTTCATCAAAAGCACATTATTTTGCTTTAGTAATCATTACATCATCGCAAAATAATGCATTAGCATTAGGCCAAACATACCCCTACTATAGTACCGAACCGAAAATCGAACCAAACCGCAAATTGAGTCAACCCGGGAAAAAAATCTGACTAGTGGTTTGGTTTGACTTGGTTTGGTTTTGAAAAAAAAAACCCGACTATATTTGGGTTGGTTTGGTTTTAAAAAAAAAAATCGACTATATTTGGGTTGGTTTGGTTTTAACTAAAATAATCCAACCCGAGACCAAACCAACCTGACATTATATATATGAGTTTAAAATTTTATTTTATACATAAAAATACTTACTTTGATATAATTTTTAAATATTTCTTATACTTTTTCATAGTTTTTATCTTTTAATATATTATTTCAAGTTTGAAACTTAGAATTATGAATGGGCCAATAAAGATTATAATCCACAAATGTTGGTAATTTACTAATTATAATAAAGCTTAAATCAAAATCAAATTAATACTAATGCAAAAACAAAATCAATTCAACACTAAGAATGACAATAATATTGAATATTTGTTCTTTAGTTTTACATTGGTTTAGACAATTAAAATATATAACCTAATTTAATTTCCTTTAATATTTAGTCATGTAACTAATACTTATTAAACTTAATTTTAGCACGATTTAGTACTTTTAAATTATGATCATTTTCATTATGACTTGTTAATTTGCAATATTTATTTTACGCGATTTCATTATTATTATTTTTGTTGGATATTTTAGTGTCATTAATCATATCATATTTTGTTATATTTTTAAGAAACATCTTAGATAGTTGTATTTTGGTAAGACTAAAGAAATATTTGAAGTACAAGTAAATTATATGTTTGTATGAATATTTTACCGGAAAAATCCGAAAAACCCGAAAAAACTTGAGGTTGAAAAACCCGAGTTTTATTGGTTTGGTTTATAAATTTAAAAATCCGACACAAATGATTTGGTTTGATATTTGAAAAACCCGAACCAACCCGGCCATGTACACCCTAGTTTAAATATATCCTTAGTTATATTTTTGGGCTAAATATATTCCTTTCGTTATATTTTCAGGCTAAATATACCCTTATAAATAACAGAGGACACGTGGACGACTAAGATTAAAAGAACTATTCAATTTAAAATATATCAAATTCGAATATAACCCGCCCCGCCCAAATAATTTAACCCGACCTAATTTATAACATTGATCCACCTGTATGTGCCAATGGAGGGAAGTGAACAATGAGCTTTTCTATAGCATTGACCCACCAGTTGGTTGTATATGTTGTTGGCATTGATTGGAGAGCAATTTGATTATGGAGATGAAATTTTTTCAAGTTAGAGAAGAAAAGAAAGATCTGTGGATCGAGAATGCTGCCAATGGAACAACTCAGGTGAGCATTGGTAAACAATGGAAAGAGTTTCTGGATTACAATGACACAATTGACTTTATATTTCATGATGATGCAAAGAAGCTTGACAGAGTTGCCAAGAATTGTAATCGAAATTGATTAGGTCAGGTTAAATTATTCGGGGGGGGGGGGGGGGGGGGATATATTCGAATTTGATTTATTTTAAATTAAATAGTTCTTTTAATCTTAGCCGTCCACGTGTCCTCTGTTAGTAATAAGGGTATATTTAGCCTGAAAGTATAACGGAAGGGGTATATTTAGCCCAAAAGTATAACTAAGGGTATATTTAAACTATTTACTATAGTACAGGTATTGTGAGTTTCATATCAAAACTATTTCTTACTTCATCTCCCCCCCCCCCCCCCCCCTCTTGCAATCTCTTCCAATAATAATTTAGATATTGTTTCAATTTATTTTTTAAAACAATTCTACTCCACCACACATAACCCATAACCTCTGCTTCTAATTTTTTTTTTCTCATTTTGTGTTATTTATATATATTCGGTATGCAAGTAGAAAAATAATATGTATATATTTAACACAAAACGAGGAATTTTTTTTAAAAAATAAAAATAAATTAGGAGCGGAGGGTCAAAATAGGTGGAGCAGAAATTTACTTTTTTTAAAAAAAATTAGAAATAATATCATTTTTTTTCTTAGAAAAGAGTAGGGAAGGGGTGAGATCTGAATTTTTTTAAAAGTATTTCATAAAAGAAATTTAAAAAATAAAAGGATGGAGGATTTGTTGGGGGTGGAGATGAGGTGGTGGGGTGAGTTTAGAAAAATATTTCTAAATTGGGAAAAGGACAAATATACCCCCGAACTTTCAAAAATAGTATGTATATACCCTCCGCTATACTTTGAGATTGTATATACCCTTGCCGTCTTATTTTTGGGTCATATATATCCTTACAACTAACGGAGAAATACGTGGCAACATCTCAACAATTGACCCAATTTTTTATTTTTTTTTATGAAAAATTAAAAACCCACTCACCCTAACTATCCATTAATTTATTTTACCCGACCCGTATTAAAATAAAAACCCGACCCAATCTAAAACATCGTCTTCACAATGCATTTCGAAGCAAATCACTTGATCCTATCATCATCTATTCCTCTTTTCCTATTCTCAATAGTCAGTACATGTGTTTCCATGGTGGAAAATTCATTCGGCTGTAGAAACCCATTTCAATAACTTTTGGCAAAGATCAAACTATTGATTACAAATAGTTTTATCTTCACATCTCTTTATAGTGATCGAACTATTGATAACAAATTGAAATTTCTGCTTTTCTCATACCCGCCGAGTAACACTACGTCCTGCAGCGGTTGTCGAAATTGGCTTGCATTACGCTGACACCGAGACTCTACTGGAGTTTCCACATTACATTGGGTTATGGAGACAATACACCATGGAGTATTGGATGTTGGCTTCGTTATTGTACCAAGAAAATGAGACAAAGCAACAGAGGTTGTTAGGGTTTTGAATTCATTTTAAGATGATGTGTTCTTTGTACCTGTATTGGGTTAGATTTCTTCATGTTGTTAGGATTTTATTTCGCAAAAATTTATCTAATAGAAAATTAGAAATCGATCGAGAAGGGATAAAATTAGATGTAGTGTGTGACTGGGTGGCGGCAGCGATGGTTCTGAGAAAGTTACAAGAGCTGGTGAATGGGGACGATGTAGAAGGGATAAAATTGGATATCCGGTGGGTTTAAAGTATCTGGGTGGGCTTTTAGTTTTGTAGGTGAAAAATAAAATAAAATAGAGTCAATTGTTGAGATGTTGCCACGTATTTCTCTATTAGTTATAAGGATATATATGACCCAAAAATAAGACGGCAAGGGTATATGCAGTCTCAAAGTATAACGAAGGGTATATACATACCATTTTTGAAAGTTCGGGAGTATATTTGTCCTTTTTCCCTTCTAAATTTTATATTATAAGATAATAATAATTAATTCTTAAAAGTATTTTCTTTTTTTCAAGGATAGGAGTACTGTAATCTTTAGCTTTTAACTAATATTAATAGTTTATTTAATTTTTGACAACGTGAAATAATTTATCTATGCAAAATGCCACGTGGAATGGTTTTTGCAAGGAAAAAGGTATTTATTCCCCTTGAACTTGTACCGAAAAATTAGTTACACACTTAAACTATCATGATGACCTATTACACACATATATTATTTAAAAGTGAATTTATTTACCCCTAAAATTGACGTGACAAAATAAAATAAAATAAAATAAAAACAAATCATGCTCGTCAGATAATTATTAAAGTAAAAAAATAATTAAAAGATCAAAATTCTTCTTATACCCCCCTCCCCCCACATTTCTTCTTCTTCATACACACCCTTCTCATCTTCTTCACATCCAAATAAGCATAAATGAATCAGTAACAAGAAGCAATGTAGTAACAAGTTACTTCAAAAACACCACTTTTTTTTACCCATAAACCTCCCAGCAAGAAATCAAAACAGCACTAGGTGACTTATGATTTGTGGGTTTTAATTTGTGTTTGTTCAAGTCATTGGCGGGGCAGAATTTTGGGGGGTTTTCAGTCGTGGAGCTATGGTGAGATTTTTTTAGTAAACAAGATAGGTGATCAATTGAAAAGGGGAAGAAAATTATTTTCCTATTATTCATATCTTTCAAGAAACCTCCATGAAGGACATAGAAAAAGAAAAAAAATAATGTCCAGATCTGAAAAATATTTGTAATTGAAAGCTCGATTTCATGGTCAAGAAACGTAAGCAGTCTTCTTGTGATTCATTTTGAAACGGAAGAAATTCTTTCACTATACAAATCAACTTTGAATTTTAAAAAGTATTCTTGGTTGCCACTGTAGAAAGTTTCTTCTTTGCAATTTTGCTCTGAAGAAGATATAATTATTAGAGAATTTCACTAATTAATTAGAAATTAATTAGTGTAAAATATAGGTAGCAAAAGAAAAGTTAATTAATAAAGAAAATAACAAAAAGGATATAAAAAAATTATATATTCTGACATGATGTTGACGTATCGCTGATGTGACAGCGAGTGTAATACACCACATACTGTGAGAGTGGTGTTACACATCTCAGGGTGGTATTAAATTCACTTTTAAGTAGTATGGATGTATAATGGGTCGTCATAATAGTTTAAGCACGTAACTGACTTTTTGATACAAGTTCAGGGGGAAATCTATGCCTTTTTCCCTTTTAGCAAATAAAAGATAAAGTGTATTACACACCTTTAAGATGTATTTCTCAAACTAATAAGTGATAGCTTATGTATGAAACTCACACTCCCAATAGTTTAGGTATGAAACTAAAAAAAAAAAAATTTAGGTGTGACTTTGCGTTTATCTCAATTTTAATTTATAGGGAAAAATGACAAATATACCCTTGAACTATAGTAAATGGTATGCAGATACCCTCCGTCATATTTTTGGGACATTAGTGCCCCTGCCGTCCAAAGACTAGAGCATATATGCCTTCACCTTTATTTATAGATTGTTGCCTGTCGTGTTGTACTTCACTTGGGCTTCTAAAGTCCTAATTCTTCTAGGATGCATCTTCTTGTGTTTTTTGAATTCTATTTTGAGTTGGACTTCTCATTTGAGTTGAACTCCTTCTACCATTTGGATTCCTTCTTTTGTAGGATTCTAGCACTTCCATTCTCACTTCTTTGTTATTTTAGACTCCTTCTTCAAATCAAATCACTTGATTCTTTTATGTTGTTGTAAAACTCCAACTCTTCAATTTAGCAGTCACTTGAAGAGTTCTACATTAAGTGAGACTTCTTCTTCAATTCAAAGTCATTGTTCTTTCTCTTTAAATCACACAATGTTTATTTCCTTGAGATTTATCACGAAATTAATACTATTCATTTATTAATTTCTACACACTTGTCTTTATTCATTTTAAAAGTTTACCCCGAATTTAAGTGCTCGTGATAGTGTATCTTTTTACCATGTTGACTTACATATTTCATGTTTCTTTGTAAATCATCAAAACTGAATAAATCCCAATGAATTTACCATTTTTGATGATGAAAAACCTTTTGTCTTTGTGCATTCAAATAACTTTACCTGTAATTTGAAGCTTGAAATACTAGAATGAAAAAGGTTAGTCAATGGGTTTTAAACATTGCACAATTCTTATCTTCCCCCTTTTGGCATCATTGAAAAGCTATGTCAATCCTATAACATACTAGATAGAGTGATTAGTTGAACTATTCATGACCACTAAGGCTATCACCAAGACAATATGATAACGACTTCATGCAACATAATAATGTATTATTGAAAATCAAGAACATGAGTCATTAAAATAAAGATAACTATTCCATTAAACTGTCATATAATGTTCTATATAAGATCAATGCTATACTGAATGAAGCAACAACAATTGAGTACTAATAAGAAAAACACTAGATAGGAGTAGAATAATGTCAGAGGCCCCAAGATTGGAAAGGGAAAAACTGATGGAAAGTGTGGCATTAATTGTGTCTACCGACGAATAATTTCAATATTTTCCGCCCTTTCTTTATTGAGATTAGTTTGTATAACTTTAATTATAGCTTGAAGGACTTTTTTTTCTCATAAGCTGCAAGAGCAACCTCTAGTTCAACAATCTTATCGGTGAAGACATTACTTCAACCTTTGCATTTGCGTATCGATTTTTCTCACGAAGCATGTAGATCATCATGGTTAATCTATTAGGAACATTTTTTTTCTATTTTTTCCTTTTTTAATTGTTTGGAGTGTATGATTGAATTAGAATTGAGTATTCCTCAAAAATCACAACAAAGATCATGTCCTTTATTTATTTTTTTATATATTTTGAAAAATAATCTCACTTCCTTCCCCTTTACACATGCACTATATCTTCTTTTTCATCTCTAAATGATGCATTCCCCCTTTTTATGAAGTGAGTAAAATAAACTTTTATTTGTCTTCAGTCATATACCTTAAGCAAGTAATATCTATAAATTAATTAATATCGCTTGCTTCATTTCACATTCACCTATAAAACAACTTAAGGATTAGTTTTAGAAACCCAAACAAGTCTGAGTCATTTCTTATGGACAAAAGGGTGAATCAGATTTATTCTCGTCCATCTAGACAACAAGTTAGCAAACAAAACCAGTTGTCTTGTGATTCCCATTATCATGGCTCTGGTGGTCATATTACTTCGATCAAATTTCTCCTCTTCCGGATATGCCAAATGATGAAAGCAGGTGTAACTTTACATAAAGATTTAAATTTAATAACACATTTTGCTTTCCACCAAACCTCTATAGCTTGTCTGACTTTTACAAAAGGGCCTTGAATCCTAGAGCATCTGCAAAGCACCTCCAAACTCTATTAGAGTCAGTGTAGTTTATAAACAAATGAGCAAATGACTCCTGCACATTATTATTGCAACAACAATGTACAATGTACATAGTCTATGATTCTCATTCTGACCAACACTTCTCCAATGAGAATTCTCTTATGCCAAACTCTCCACATCAAGAATGAGACTTTGAATGGAACCCTTTTCCCCTAAATTTTCATGATTTCCTTATTAGACTCTTTCCTTTGTCTAACTAGATCCAAGCATTATTTACGGTTAACTTCCTAGACCCTGTGAGCATCCACCATGATTTGTCTTAACTATCCATGATCTGTGTATATATATGTATATATATATATTGAACACCCTCAGCATTGAAGCTCTTATTTAGCAAGCCATCATTCTACCCATTCTTAATTCTAAGTTGTTTCACCTCCTTTAACTATCCTTGACAATGATTAATAGGAAAAATAAGGTGTAACGTTCCTAGTTGAGTCCACTCGTCAAATCAGACACTGGCATACCCCCCCCCCCCCCTAGGATCACATCAAAGCTCTTGATCAAAGAATTGCCTTGCATGCCGCAGAAGCTTTCAAACCTGACACTCCACTCCATTCAACCTCATGTGGTCTAATTCTTTTACAATACTCATTTCATATAAACTTAGATCACAGAGTATTAGTGGTCCTATAATTCCACCATAACTTGACAAATAAAGCCTAAGAGACATCAAATAAAGATTTGAAACCTAGTTCCCCTTCCTCCTTTGACATACATATGTCATTCCAGGAGCCCAATGTTTGGTTTTGCCTTCTTCTTTAAAATTTCATAGAAACATTACAAAAATTCTATGAATATCTTGAGTAACCCATTTAGGAGGACATATAGCAAAATAGAAAATAAATAGAAATACTCTGAAGCAATTTACCCTTCCACACATGTAATTTGTTCTGAATTTTCTTTATGAGTTCTGCAAAGTGAATTTTCTTCTTCTTAGCATGTCCAATGAGGCAACCTAAGTACTTCAATTGACCTATCAAAAAATTATGGTGTTCTTCACTTCATGAACAATAGCATGAACAATTTTAGAGTGCATATAGCAAAAACTCTTTCCCTCATTAATCATATGTCTAGATTGATTTTCATAATGATTCAACACTTCCATAATAAGCTAAAGAGACTTCTTGTCTGTTAAAGCAAATATAATTGTATCACTTGCATATGCAAGATGATTCAATTGATCACTCCATTTAGAAAAATCATAAATTTTAAATTCATGTATAAAGAATAGGTGATTTAAATCTCTTGAAAGGACTTCAACAGACAATATAAAAAGACAGGGAATAGTGGATCTCCTTGTTTCACCCCCTAGTAGAGTGAAAAAGATTTATGAGCTTGCCTATTAAGTAATACAGAGTACCAGTTATTAGCTACAATTCTCCAAATCATGTCCTGAAATTTATCAGGTTTTCCTCTCTTCTTAATATTAGTGATTATTTTCATAGCTAAGAGAACATTATCAGTGATGCTCCCTCCCTTAACAAATTCAGATTGATTAGTGGAAGTCAATCTATTGAGAAAATCTTCCAGACTATTATGTATGATTCTGAAAATAATCTTGTTAATAAAATTACTCAGGCTAATTGGACTTAAGTTAGAGAAAGCTTGAACCACCTCTTTCTTAGGTAAAACGACCAGATTGGTGTGAGTAATACATTTGGGTAGAGTAGATCCCCGAATAAAACCCTGCACCACATTAATAAGGTAGACCCTACTATATCCCATCAAGGTTGGTAGAAGTAGCCAGTAAATCCATCTGGTCCACAAGAGCTATCAGGATTTAATTCAATAGTGACTCTTCTAACATCATCTTCACTTGGTACAACATTCATTGCGACATTATCAATTTCTAAAACCTGAGGGTCAATGTACTGCAGCAAAGTCAGATCTACCTTCTGAAAATTGCTCCTTATAGAAATTAACAATCTTCCTTGCAATATCAGCATCACCTTCTGCCCATGAACCATACTCCTTATAAATTATTTTTAAAGATAGCCTTTTTATCCTCCCATTGACTAAGTTGTGAAAGAACTTAGTGTTCCTATCCCCTTCTTTAAACCACTGAATACTTTCCTTTTGTCTCCAACACTCTTTTTCATAGTGAAGGTAGAATTTTAATTTTGCATGTGCTTTTTGTGATACTGCTTTATTGATAGCAGAAGGGAATTGCTCAAACAATTCCTATTTTACCCTCACCACCTCTTCCCTGATTGCAAGCTGCTTAAAAACGTCTCTAAATTATTCTTTTCTCTATTTAGATAGTTCAATCTTGGTCTTCTTCTTCTTGATCTTCAATTGAACAAAAACATCTTCAACATCAGCTAGCCAATTCTGTTTGACAACCTCTTTAAAGTTTTTCTTTTTCTACCCAAAACTTCAAAAAAATTGAAAGGTTTATGAATAGCTCAAACTTAGGGTACATCATCCTTTAAGTATAGCTCAAACTTAGGATACATCCTTATATTGTAATTGTGAACAAAATAGGTCCTTCAACTGTCCAAACTTTACCATAAACATCCTTCTGTTAACTTTTGTTAAAAAAACTAACAGTTGAACTAAAAATATGTGCCAAGAAGTGATTTTCCCAAATCTCCCTATTTTGTCGGATTGATTTCCTCTCAATTCCCCACCCGATCATCTTCCTTATGAATGAGAGCTAAACCATGGTTAATTTCTTTAACTTGTCTTTCCTCACCTCAGCTGATTTGGTGCTGATTTAGTGTATTTTTGTTACCAGTTTTTCCCCCAGTTTTTCAGCTGTTTTTTTTTTCTGCTAGTTGGCAATGAGAAAAAGACACCCATAGGCAAATAATTTGGCCTTTCTGTATTTCCAACTTGAAGACAAGGCAACTGAGTATACTGAATAACAAAACTATAGGTTTCTTAAAAATATTCCACAACAACTTTCATTGTACCTCTTTGATCAACCGGGAAATTACCCATACAAATAAAATACAAGGATTAGAACGATGAGTTTATCCCACATATAGACAATAAAACTTTAAAGATCAGAAGTTGATAAAATTACTTTAGAAGGCAATGAAACATGAAAATCGATATGCAATATTCCTGCAATCCCTTTCAGACCTTTTATCAAATAGGTAAGGGACATTTTGCATTGTCATAGCAGATCTTAATCATGGTTATTTCTACTTGCCCTTTGCAAATACGATAGTTCTTTCAAGACGATAAAGACAGACAAGAATAAAAACTAGTATCCTAACCTTTCATAAAATACACAACTCTTTCTATTGGAACAAATTATTTTTCTGGCAAAAGCATGAAAAAAAGTCCAACTATTGTGTCCTAAACGATGAAGACGATCCATGAGATTTGAAGGGAGTCACGTGCTTGCCATTTTTTTAAAAAAATTTCAGTTGTTAGTTTTTTTAACATAAGTTAATAGAAAGATGTTTGTCGTAAAATTTTGGATAGTTAAAGGATGTTTTTTGTTCACAACAATAGCATAAGGATGTAGCCTAAGTTTGAGCTATACTTCAGGGATGATTTTAGCCCAAAACTCACCTGATTACCAGCACCACGGGATAAAAGTAGAGGAGCATGATCTGATCTTTTTCTGGCTAGATATTGTAACCTCATGCAGTAATACAAATCTAATAACCCCTATTTAACCATCACTCTATCCAACCTTTTGAAAGTGCAATCTCATCAACCCTACCATTACACCAAGTGAATGGGCTTCCAGAACAGTTAATATTAAATAACTCACAAAAATTTATGCAGAAGGTAAATCCTCATATTCTGATGGATAGACAAGTAGACCACCTATTTTTTTCCTCCTGCCCCATAATAACATTGAAATCACCACCAACTATGTCAGGCAGTGAAAATTGAAACTTAGGAAGTAAAGATCATCACATAGCCTCAATCTCTCCCTAACAGAACATTTGACATAAACCACAGTTGGTAAAATTTGATTCTCATCCTCTAATGTAAGTTGCACTTTCAATTGTTGATCAGAATGAGAGATAATCCCCACTTGAATATGCTCATTAACAAAAATTCAAATCTGACTATTTGAATTGTAATTCACATATTGCATTTTCAGGTTGCTTTATATCTATGGATTTGTCTAGTGTCTTAAAATGGTTCCATCAAAGCAATTAAAGAAAAGGATGATGTATGTGCAATATTTGCACTCTATGAAAGGCATGTTGTGTGGCAATGGACCTAATATTCCAAAATAGGCTTTATACGTCATTTTGATATAACTTTAACCCCCTTTTTTCTTGGATCCTTGTTGGTTGTATTTTGCTGGTAGCATCCCTTTTTGTTTTACCTTTTCTGTTGTATACACCTCTAGATGATAAACCAGCTGCTTTTCTGATCAACTCTACACTGTTCTCATTATCCTTCTCCTCTTATTCTCTACCAACTCTAACTTTAGTTTTTCAGTTGTTGTAGGAATACTTTGATCTATTTGATGAGAGATCAATTCATATAACCTCTGCATGGGTGTTGTTCTCTGTACCTCTAACAGCATTGGTACCACTGCCCTTGTATTTGTTTCATCTTCAACTTGCAAACTCTGATTTTATGCACCCTCAAGAAGGAGGCTACGTTTCAATTTGTAGTGGTTCATGGTATGATGCATTTTCCAGATCTTTCCACAGTACTATATCCTTGTTCTGCTCCTCATGCATAACTATTGATGAACTCCCGTTATCATGTTGTGTCACCCTGTGCTTTAGTTGATTCATTGCCTAGTGCTTCAGTCCTAGTAATAACCTCAAGTTAATTATTAGTCCTAGTAATAATCTCAAGTTGTTGCTGGTTTTCTCTATGTTCTCATCAATGTGTTCAACATAAATTAGGTCCAAATCTAATTTAGTTGTATTCTCCATAAGAACTTCATCTACTGTGTCCTATTTATCTCTGTTGTTACCTTTTCATCTTCATTACTGCTAATTCTGTTAGACCTACTATCATTGGATACTTCAATTGATTCTCTAGCATTGTGTGCAGGTACTTCCTTTTTTTGTCTGCAATTCCATCATTTAATGCAGCAAAGGATTTTTCCATAGTACTAGCTTTCCCATGATTATTGCCACTCTCTTTAGTATCTTGTCTTGAAAATACTTTACTAGTGGGATGCCATGCCACCTTTTGAGAAATCTATCTGATAATCGAACCCTCGTCAAGGTTCCTGTTAGCCTTTTCATCCTCTTGTTTTCCTTTGTCATACTCTGATTTCAGGATGTAAAATGATCCTACAACCTTCCTCATTATGCCCCTGCAACCTACATTCTTTGTAATATTTTGATTGCATATCATATTGAATCTTAACTTGTTCCACCCTGGAATCTGTGTATTCTCATTACCAACTTCCAATTCCACAAACTTTGGAAAGGCTGAGAGTAAATCAACTTGTACCTTGACCCTGATGCAACTAGGTCGTGTTTTATTAATAGTGGTCATGCCTAAGTGAAGTGAAGGAGTTTTCCTATCGTAGCTAGATGGATTCCTTAACAAACTATGTGAGTTTTAAATCCGGAAAGGAGATCGATCCAAGCCATAATTTACTTAGTTTCTTCATCAACATTGAAATTAGTAGTATTATAGATAAGAGGCCTCATCAAGTACTAATACCCATCTTAGCCAAAATATAATAATTAGGCTTAGACATCATATTAATGAAATCTCCTTGCCGATTGAATCTCATAAGAATATGTCCATTAGACAACAACCCAATTTTGGCTTAGCCTTTAATATTACACTGTTTGGGAATCCACAGCTCTTCCAGTTCCATATGAGAATTTTCTAACATGGGAGATTCTCTATGGTATTCATTCGGTCCAAGGAATACCATTATTATAATAGAGCTTTTTAATGGGAATAGGTTCAATATATGATTTGGCTTGAGTTGTTGATGTATAGCCCTTTAAAACATTAGAATATTAATTCAACCAAATGAGTAGCCTCACTCATGTCCAAAACTATAGTACACAAATTTGTAGGCAAACTATGATTACTTGTAGAAATTGTAGAAGGATGTATTAGCTAGTGGTGGAAAGTCAGCTATATTATGCTATGTCAGCCGAAGATGGGTGACCAGTGGCCATGGCCATATTCCACGACAAGATCAGTAGAGAAAGTTTCTTTCCCCAGGTTTCTGACGCTCCAAGTCTATTCTGCTGCTTACTCTTATCGTAAAAAGTTTTAAACTCTACGCTTATGTGTTGTACTTCACTTAGCTTGGGTTTCTAGAGTCCTAAATTCTTCTAGGACGCAACATCTTTTGTTTTTTGAATTCCTTCCTTTTGTAGGATTCTAGCACTTCTATCTTAACTTCTTTGTGATTTAAGACTCCGTGATTTTTTTATGTCGTTGTAGTTGAACTCCAAGTCTTCAATTCTCATTGATTCTTTCTTTTCTCTTCAGTTCACTGATATGTTTATTTCCTTGAGATTTATCAAGAAATTAACACTATCCATTTCTCTACACTTGCCTTTATTAAGTACTCGTGACAATATATCTTTGGATCATGTTTATTTTTTTTTTTATTTTTTTTTTTGTCAATCATCAAAACTGCATAAATCCCAACACACACACTTACTTTCATTCTCATAAGGTGAATAACTAGACGGGGCAAATCTTATTTAGTTCAAAATACAAAATGGGGTAGGGACAATAACGAGTCATTTGTGTCGCTGGAATATGAAAGAGCAAACTTATTTTTGCACATAAATGAAATTTCTCACATTTATCTGGAATTTGGCAACACAAGTGCACTTTTTGGAAAATATTCCAACACAACAAGGGGTTACTTTCCTGTGAAATTATAAAATTATTTTGTTACTGCGATTAATTATGTGCAGTAAATTAATTTTGTGGGTCAACAGACATTCATATTGAAGAAAATCAATTGCGGTGCCAGTATTAAGGAATATATCAGAAAAATTTCATTGTTCAAAAGTAAAAAAAATAAAAATAAAGAGAAGAAATGAAAAATAACATCAATAGAGTGGGACAAAATAGGACAAGACAAATTTTAAAACGAGGTATAACAGGGCAAGTGGGGTCAAAATCTTAATAGATCAAGACTTTTTCAACTCTATTGTCTTCCCTAATGTTATGTTGTATGGTTGGGTTCACATTTTGGTTAAATTATAGGGATCAAGCATCAAATGAAGTTGTATAGCGATAGAAATGTTAGTTTTGTGATTATCTTCAACATTGATAATGTGAAAACTGGAAGCAAAAGAGTGAAATAAAGAATGGACATGGACCTTAGCGAAATGGTGAACAATTATCACTTGAAAATTACAAACAGAGAATGTGGCGAAGTGTGTGTATGTGTGCTGGAGTGAAGCCACTATAATTTTTCAAACTGTCACATACAGTATGTCGCAAAAAAATGCTTTTGTGATCGCAGTTTGCCTATTTGAACCCTTATTTTTGCTTTATTCTTTCTCATCCACTGCTTTTAGTTTTGGGCATCGTTGGAAAAGGTCTTGTTATGGAAAAGTTTTTATAGTGGTTGAGCACAATCAACATTCAACAATAGTTGTGTGACGGCATCATTTTCTTTTGATAAGTGTGATTGTGAGTCCCTTTTCTTGTTGTCACACTTTTTCTTTCACATTTTCAGTTTCTCAAATTTTAGTCCTTTCTTCATTTGCTTCTTTTTTTTCTCTGCAAAATTTTATTCCTATTTTTTCTCTGCATCCTTTTTACCGACGTTTTTATAACTCTTTTTTTCAAGTCCTACTACCTCTAAGTACAAAAAAATAAATAAAATGTACTGATACTATTATTATCTCGTGCTTTCACAAATTCATTTGATTTACTTTTTTTTTCTATTGATTCTTGTAATCCCCCTCCCCCCCCAAAAAAAAAAAAAAATCTATAAAAATTTCATTTCACATCTTAAGACACCAAACATAAAAAATTCAAAAAGAAAATCTTAAATTAATATGATTGGATATAAGCAATAATTATAGGATAGATTCCAGGCAGTAGAGGATTTAACAAATATGGAAAAGAAAAAAGATAATTGGGTGTTTAATATCATTAATATATTATTATAAATATTAGGCATTCAGATACATTAAGCGGTATTAAAATAACAAAAAAACATATTTAATAATTAAGAAATGAGTGATTAAGATTGAAACCCCAAAAATAAATTAATAACTCAAATTTAAACAATTAAAATTAAATTATTTATTTTAGTGTAATAAATAAGGTTAGCTAAATTTTAGTAGCTCAATTTTTTTGACTACATGAATTTTAATTTATTGTCTAGAATTCAATTTATTTATTTTTTGGTTTCAAATTCTTCAAACTCATCCCAAAAAATTTAATATTTAATTTTTTTGATATATCACATTAATTTTTCCTCAAATAAATGAAATAGAGATAAAATAAATATAATAAATATTGTGGGCGACTTTCAAAGTTTCTTTATGATTTTAAATTTAAAATCACGCTAAGAGTTGATAAGCAGAAAAAAATGCCAGTGAGAAAGAAAAGATTAAAATTGAAGGAAAAAAAATAAGAAAATAAAATATGTGTTATGAAACTATATAAAACAAGAAGAAGAATAAAGTAGGGAGAAGAGAGAAGACTTCTTATTTCTCTTGAATGATATTTAGGGATTCAGATCTGATTTATAGTGAAGGAAAATCTCTTTATTTATAGGGGAAACTAACTTGGTCCCCAAGTAGGATTCCTAACTTTTCTGTAACGGACTCTTCATAATAGACATTCACTATAATACAAATATGTTTATAACACTCCCCCTTAGATGTCTATTTGATAGATTATATGTCTCGTTAAAATCTTACTAGATAAAACTCAATGGAAAAAATATAGTGAAGGAAAAAGAGTACACAAATCTAATAATACACATTATGGATGTTTCATTAAAAACCTTACAAGAAAAATATGATGGAACAAAACTTTGTGAGGAAAAAAGAGTACATCGCGTATTAACTCCCCCTAATGTGAACATCAATCCAAAAACTTGAATCTTTTCATTCTAAACTTGTGCACCATCTTCTCGAAAGTTGTAGTTGGTAGAGACTGGCAAATAGGTCAACTATAGTATTACTTGAACAAATATTTTGCATGCTGATATTACCATTCTTCAAAGCTAATATGTGTAGAAAAACTTTGACGAAATATGCTTCCTTGTATCTCATTTTTATGAATTCTCCTTTCAGGACCAAAGAATTCTGCAAGTTACTCATTTTAACTTCTTTAAGCAAATAATCTATTGCCTTATGAAAACTCTTCAACAGTTCAATTCAAGTTATTAACTTGCATAACAATACAAAAGATTCTTGATTGATTTAATCCTTATAAGGATTATAAACACGATTTTGAAAAACTTGAATATGCTTCATGCATTCGAATTCATCAGATATTTTCATATCAATTTTCTCAAGTGACAACATTCAATATTAAATGTATGATATCTTCTAGTGTCTAGATTGCAAGTCAAATAAGTTTTAGGCTTATCAAGATGCATCATTTCACTTTTCAATTTTCACTTGATAATTATTTCTACGTCAGCATACTTTAATAACGTAAAATTCATATCCGCATAGTCTTTTACGATATTGCGCATTATTATATCAAAGATATCATCAACGATACATCATTTTGTATCGGTTCACAATACGACATAACTTATTGAGATCTCATGATTTCATTATTTTAAGGTAGCTACCCCTATCATGAGGTTTCATGAAGTGGAATGTCATAGGCTCTTTAAGAGCACATTGCCTTCTTATTATGATCATTTTGATTCTTTTTCTCCTCCCCTTTTTTCAAGGATTATTTTATTTATAACCGATCATTACATCATGCTTCATGCACGTCGTATCCTTTAGGACATTCAATAGGAGCATTTGCAACTCTTGATTACTTCTTATCTCCCCCTTATGTTAGATAAACTAACATACATCTCAATCTATTTAGAAGAATCCATCTTCGTGCATCATAGTATATTCATTAATCTTATACTGCACATCAAAATTATTAGATGGAAAATATTTGCTCCCTGACCATAAATCAATTAAGAGAAAAATTGATCATAATTTATTGGTCTGATGCATACAATTATTTTTGTATGTAATATCGTATTTCATATCAACACATGAAGGTTTATTTTCATAAGCAATGATTTCACTATTTATTTGAGACATTTAATGTCAGATCATCTTGAATATTTATCAATATTATCAAGATAAATTGTCTTGATTACATATTCTGAAAGTTGCGCTCTTAACTCAATTATCTTGCACAATAATTTTGTGAATGTCAAATTGCAAGTTTACAACAAACGCACATGTAATTATCTTATAAATGCATCTATTTATCATATCACATGATAGGTGAACGGACCCATATTCACCTTTTATATTTTTCAGAATTTAGTGATTTAGTCCCAACATTAGTTGATCCAATCAACTTGTCATAAGAACAAGAAACAAAAAGAATTCTTGAAGAATCTTCTAGTTCTTCAATGTATGTCCATTACTCAGTATGCACATCTTTGGGATGACCAAATTATTCATGCCAACTAATAAAATTATTAGTACTCGTAAACTCCAAGTTTACTATGTCATGTGCCTTTTGCTTTAGTAAATTTCTAATTTACTATTATATGAGCAAATTTAGATTTACTACTCCGAGAGTAATTTTAAGATTTATTTCTTCTCAATCACTCTACCTCTTTGGAAGGTGAGTCGTGATTTCATCACGATAAAATACATATCTGTATTGATTAAATTTGTTTTACACTATCACTTTCACTTTAGCATTGAGTTTATTTAATCCCAATTGGTAGATATTAATCATTAAATGCTTGAGATGAAAATTCTACATTGTTATCAAGTCGAATGGACTTAATCTGATTAGCCGAAAATTGTGCCACTAATCATATTATTTGTGCCAATAATTTTACAAACGCCAAGTTACGAGATGACATTAGGCACACATGAGACCATCTAGAAGAGACATCTATTAGGACCATGAAGTATCTAAACAACTCATTAGGTGGGTGAATAGGTCCACAAATATCCCCATGTAAGCGTTTCAAGAACGCAGGGGACTCAATCTCAACTTTCGTTGATGATGGTCTCACAATTAACTTGCCTTGATAACAAGAAATACAAGAAAATTCACCATTTAAAAGAAACTTCAAGTTCTTTAATGGATGTCCATTTGAATTTTCTATAATTCGTCTCATCATTATAGACTCATGTAAGATGTCCCAGACGATCATGCCAAAGTATGAAAGTATTGGAGTAAACTTCTTATTTACTATAGAATGTGCTAGAATTGTACTAATTCTTGTTTAATACAAGCCTGAAGATAAAGCATGAAACTTTTCAATAATACATGTCTGCCCAGAGACATTCTTGGTAATACAACGTCACGATCAAAGGTCGCGGCCGTTTTCACTCCTAGCATGGTGGCTCACACCTCATTCACTTCAGAGAATTGATTGATATTTTGAGCATATCAAATTATGATAGTTTTAGTACCCATTCCATGTTCATGTACATTATTCAATCACTTGTCTTCTTTTCAGACATATTATGCACTGCTACCACATTCACTTTAATGAATGGAGCGATTTCAATAAAATAAATTTCATGACTAATTTCATCAAAAGCACATTATTTTGCTTTAGTAATCATTACATCATCGCAAAATAATGCATTAGCATTAGGCCAAACATACCCCTACTATAGTACCGAACCGAAAATCGAACCAAACCGCAAATTGAGTCAACCCGGGAAAAAAATCTGACTAGTGGTTTGGTTTGACTTGGTTTGGTTTTGAAAAAAAAAACCCGACTATATTTGGGTTGGTTTGGTTTTAAAAAAAAAATCGACTATATTTGGGTTGGTTTGGTTTTAACTAAAATAATCCAACCCGAGACCAAACCAACCTGACATTATATATATGAGTTTAAAATTTTATTTTATACATAAAAATACTTACTTTGATATAATTTTTAAATATTTCTTATACTTTTTCATAGTTTTTATCTTTTAATATATTATTTCAAGTTTGAAACTTAGAATTATGAATGGGCCAATAAAGATTATAATCCACAAATGTTGGTAATTTACTAATTATAATAAAGCTTAAATCAAAATCAAATTAATACTAATGCAAAAACAAAATCAATTCAACACTAAGAATGACAATAATATTGAATATTTGTTCTTTAGTTTTACATTGGTTTAGACAATTAAAATATATAACCTAATTTAATTTCCTTTAATATTTAGTCATGTAACTAATACTTATTAAACTTAATTTTAGCACGATTTAGTACTTTTAAATTATGATCATTTTCATTATGACTTGTTAATTTGCAATATTTATTTTACGCGATTTCATTATTATTATTTTTGTTGGATATTTTAGTGTCATTAATCATATCATATTTTGTTATATTTTTAAGAAACATCTTAGATAGTTGTATTTTGGTAAGACTAAAGAAATATTTGAAGTACAAGTAAATTATATGTTTGTATGAATATTTTACCGGAAAAATCCGAAAAACCCGAAAAAACTTGAGGTTGAAAAACCCGAGTTTTATTGGTTTGGTTTATAAATTTAAAAATCCGACACAAATGATTTGGTTTGATATTTGAAAAACCCGAACCAACCCGGCCATGTACACCCTAGTTTAAATATATCCTTAGTTATATTTTTGGGCTAAATATATTCCTTTCGTTATATTTTCAGGCTAAATATACCCTTATAAATAACAGAGGACACGTGGACGACTAAGATTAAAAGAACTATTCAATTTAAAATATATCAAATTGAATATAACCCGCCCCGCCCAAATAATTTAACCCGACCTAATTTATAACATTGATCCACCTGTATGTGCCAATGGAGGGAAGTGAACAATGAGCTTTTCTATAGCATTGACCCACCAGTTGGTTGTATATGTTGTTGGCATTGATTGGAGAGCAATTTGATTATGGAGATGAAATTTTTTCAAGTTAGAGAAGAAAAGAAAGATCTGTGGATCGAGAATGCTGCCAATGGAACAACTCAGGTGAGCATTGGTAAACAATGGAAAGAGTTTCTGGATTACAATGACACAATTGACTTTATATTTCATGATGATGCAAAGAAGCTTGACAGAGTTGCCAAGAATTGTAATCGAAATTGATTAGGTCAGGTTAAATTATTCGGGGGGGGGGGGGGGGATATATTCGAATTTGATTTATTTTAAATTAAATAGTTCTTTTAATCTTAGCCGTCCACGTGTCCTCTGTTAGTAATAAGGGTATATTTAGCCTGAAAGTATAACGGAAGGGGTATATTTAGCCCAAAAGTATAACTAAGGGTATATTTAAACTATTTACTATAGTACAGGTATTGTGAGTTTCATATCAAAACTATTTCTTACTTCATCTCCCCCCC